>NW_026000037.1:2552724-2593868 GCF_001458135.2 Marmota marmota marmota
ACAGAGTTACGACTTGTACAGTTATTTCTAGCTTTGAATTCTTTCCAAATCTCATACATTCACAGACGGCCCGGCCGAAGCCACAGCTGCCACACATTTTCAACAGATTCCATGGGGCCTGCATGAGGTTGGAAGGCATTCCTTTGCTCTTACACATGAACAAAAAGGAATTACCGTAACATCTGATATTGTGGAAGTGGGATATTTGCCATCCTGACCTTGCCCACAGCGGTCCGGAAACAAGGGTCCAAGAATGTATTATCTCATATGGCTTCAAAAGGTCACCGGGGGCCTGCGGGCGGCGTTCCAAAGACCCCAGCACCCAAGGCGCTCTGCTTTCGGAGACGCTGTTCTGTGTGTGGACACGGTGGCCGGCACATGTTCCCCTTGCTCGCTGGATGCTTGTCATAGGAAAGGCATGTTCCACTGGAGAAACTCCCCGCTGTCATACTGTGCTGATGCACTGCAGCCCATCACCAGAGCACCCGCCCAATAAACAGGGTGCTCACAGAGTGTGCGACTGCTCCGTGGGCGCAGCGCGCTGCCTGCCGTTCCCAGCCTCCTAAAGGATTGGCAGGCGTGGCTTCATGACCATCTGTCTGTTTGGGGCAGAAGCACACAACACCATGGCAACCACATGAGAACAAGCCCTTTCTTTGGTTCTCGGGGCTGTTGATAGGACTAGAGGAAATCTGGAATGAGCTGGTGAGCACGGCTGCAAGGTGGTGATGAGTGTCCTTGCCGGGAAGCACGTCTAAGTCATCCCCGCACCGATGAGGAGAAGCAGTCAGAGTCCCAGTGTCGTGCCAGGTGACAGGGGCCGAGCTTCCTGGTGCCTTTCCACCCGGGGAGGCACCTCTGTTCTTCCTTCTTGCTAGACACTCATGAGTCGAGTCATTTCTATGGATGTGCAGGATCCAGTCACATCTATGCCGCTGTCCTTTGTGCCTGGACATGCTGCCGCTGCCACACACAGGCTCCAGGCAGCAGCTGAGGGGGACCGAGTCCCTCACCATTTGCGTATAGAACGGGTTCTCGGAAAAACAGTGTCAGGGGCCCTGCTATGTGTCAGACCTTCCGCTGGTCTGAGCGTGCAGATCTTTGCTCAGGTTGGCGCAGCCGTTCCTGACAGTAATAAATAGCACCTACTGTGTGTTTCTGTGTGCTATGCCTTTAACAGTCAACTCTCTATTCTCACACAAATCACTAAGGTGGGTGCTCTTGTCATCGTGACCATATTAAGGACAGAGACGAGGTTAGCAGAAGTTAGCAGGCTTGTCTGGAAGAGAGAGGGGTGAGGCCGCCAGCCTGACCTCAGGTCTAATGGAGTGCACCACCCCTGCGTTTCAGTGCTCCCGGGTGCTGGTGTCCTGTGTCTCTGCAGAGGTGAGAGCCGAGGCTGCTAAGACCTCGCCTGAGTTCCTGCTCCTCTAAACCTGAATCCATTGCCTCCAATGGGATCAGTGCACAGAAGTGATTTGGGCATCTAGGTCCTGTGGTGCAGGGCACTTCTTGCCAACCTGGGAGCCCCGCCCTCAGTTGAGGTGCCCTGGCTGTGCTTTCTCCGACACCTGACTTTGATTTTTACTTGTGGTGGCTGCGCTGCTCTTGAAACATGGCCCAAGATGCACTGGCGTAGGCCCAGACCTCCTGTGTCAGGATGCCGCCTCCTAAAAATGTGCCCTCTTTCAATAGTTTTATGCAGAAGAAGAAAGGGTTTTAAACGTGAAACTGTGTGGGTGTTTTGGTTCGCGGATCACCGCAGACCTGTCCAGTATCATCTGGTGGAGGCGGTGCCCATAGTGGTCGGAGCTCAGGTTCGGAAGTTTCATTACTCACCACCTGGGGGACCTCAGGAAATTTACTTGCTGCTCTGTATGACAGGGGGAAAGGAATAGTGGTAACAATTTTCTCTTAGGTTCATTGTTAGGATAAGACAGGAGGATTTTTTAAACCTCGAGGCCAGTATTGATAAGAATGCTCAGAAGCAAGCACCTCTGGGCACAGTTCCTTGCTGATCCTCCTGCAGGTTTCCTGCAAGGTCTTTGTCACCATCAGCATGCTGTGTGCTTGAGTGGCTCTCACTGGGCTGGCTTGTCACCTTCCAGAAGCCAGGTACCTTCAGTTCTCTGTGTGCCCTCGCTGGCTGCCCTACTCTCTGGACCCTTCCAAGCCAGGCCCTCACAGCATCTGAACCTTAGTGATCATTGTTATCGTTATTATCACTAATACTATTATTGCCATCACTAATACTAGATCCTATTCTAAAAAAAGAAAATCCTCTAGATTCGATTTAGGTTTGAGTAGTTACCACAAAGCTTACAAGGTGTTGGGCTCCTGATCATGGAAAGATATGGGAACATCAGAGAGCAGCAAGTTCAACCTGTTTGAATTCTGAAATAGAAGAACTTAACGGTGTGGCCATGTTTGGTGACACAAAAATTCCCAAGGGGCAGCTTGAGAACTAGGAAGGAGACTCTGACCTGGTCCCATGAGGGCTCCTGCTGTGCTCTGCTGAGTCGAAGGGGGACTGCAGAGCCTGGCCCAGGTGATGGCCCGACCCTCTGGACCCTTCCATTCACCCAGCCTGCTCATCTCCCCAGGCCTGGCGTTGGCCAGTTCCGGCCTTTTGCAGAGATGACATTTCTCCTCTGGATGATGAAATGACTCCAGGGACAAGCTGCACACAGAGCACTGAGAACCAGAAAGTGGTGCCACCAGGTGCTCCTCTGGATGCCTCAGAGAAAACTGGGCACCTCTGGTGAGCCCCATGTGGAGTCCTTCCCTGGACTTTGGGATCTCCAGAACAAGGGGGAAGTTGTATGAATTCATCCAACAGTCACTAGGTGACTAAGATGGTAAGAAATGTGCATGCATGGTGTTTTCAGACATGTTAGGGGTGCACCTTCCCCCCTCAGGGGGCTTGCAGTCCAGCTGTCCAACGAATTAGCCAGAGTTAGCCCTGGGTGTCCATGACATGGCAGAGCGAGACGGAAGGTACCACACAGCCTTGCCACAGCAAAAGGAGAGGGGTGTGGTGGCTGGGGGAGCCCCACGGTTTCGTGTTGAGAGCACATGAGAGCCGTTGACACCAAGCCCAGCTCCGTCTTGCTGTCACTGCTTCTTACACCAGTGCCAGCCCTCAGGCCAGAGTAGCCATTGCTGTTTGTGCAGACAAATCAATTTTTTGGAAATATCTTGGGGCAGGTTTCCTGATGTCAGGAGCCTGTGAACATAGCAAGGAGCATGATTTATTGCCAAATATCTATTGAGCTGTTATGATGTGGAGAGACTCATTTAAATGGCAAATGTTTAAGTAAGACACAGTCCCTGCCTGGGGAACTCGTAGGGCACTGCTGACACTGGAGCGCATCCCTTGTGGTTGAGAGAAGTGGAGGTGAGGATCTTCGGGGGACCTCGGAGCTGGAAGGGCTGCCGGAAGCCAGCTTCGCCTTGGAACTGATTCTTATGACTATGGAAATTATAATTGTGCTTTGCTCAAGATCTCCCAGAGATTTAGCTAAAAAAGTCAGATGTGAGCATACTTATTTTTCTTCTAATCTGGTGATTTTTGTCATGATAGGACATACATATTTATACTAATTCAAGTAGATCGAATGCAATTTAATTGTGCTTAGATTAATGTAATGGTGAGTCTCAATTGTTTTATTTTCAAATGTGTTCAATCTGGTTTTTCTCTGGATTGTTTATTTTGGGATACAGAAGACAGGGCAAGAAGAAAACTTCCTCTATTTTGTTAAATTTTTCATTTCCTATATTTCAAAAATCTAGAAATTTATTATTTTTTATTACATGAGTAAAACCAGAAAATATGGATAAGAACAAAGAGAAAATCCAATCTAATTGTAATTCAGTCTTCGAGGGAACTATTTCTCCGTGTGTGGGTATATCTGTAAATTCAAAATTCACATTTGTTTGCAATAAAAATTGGATCACATTTAATCTAATCTTAATCTACCTTAATTTTATTTTTTTATTTGTTTTTAATTTTTTTTTTGTAGTTGTTGATGGACAGAACGCCTTTACTTATTTTTAAGTGGTGCTAAGGATCAAACCCACTTCCTCACACAGGCTAGGCAAGTGCCCTGCTACTGAGCCCCAGCCCCAGCCCTGTACCTTACTTTTAAATGTAACTATCATGTGAACATTTTTGATGTGAATAAGTATGTTTAGAACATCATTTTTATTGGGATAATCTGTTTTATTCATCTTATATTTTGAGGCACTTCGTTTATCTTTAATTTCTGAATAGTTTGAGGACAATTTTTCTCTTATAAATTATTGTCCAGTGAAATTTGCATAATTATATACTCATCCTGAACCATTTCCCTTGCATTTTCACAAGTGGCGTGTTGGGTGGAAGGATGAACACACTGCGGGACTTGACTCATAGCCGGCCACCGATGCTTTCTTCCCTGTTCCAATTTCAAAATTCATAGCTTGTGCCGCAGGACTATAAAATCTGGAAAGGACCAATAGGTTTATTTAAGCAACAACAGCACACAGAGCCTCTCCAGCTGCAAATACAGAGTCACGACGGCGTAGCCTCACAGAGCAGGGCTGTCGGTTCCTGAAATCTATTAGATAGTTGGACAGGCGGCATCGGCGAAGCTGGAGAAGATAAGGGTTTGAGATAGGTGGCTTCATTCCCTCCACAGAGGACAAGAGGGCAATGGTCTTAAGTTTAGCAGTGGCTTCAGTAAGTGGCTTTTTGTCACATCTTCATACATTCTTGTTGGAGATCTCTGACTCCCATCTACTGAATTTGGTGGTTCTGTAACTGCCTGTCCATCTTCAGATGTCAGAGAGGAAGTATACTTATTGCTTAGGGACTCAGAGATTGTCTGCTTCTTGTTTAAACTCGCTTCCTATGTGTGATTGCTTATTAATACAATTAATATAAGAATAAATACTAGTTAAGCTCAGTTTTAAACTTGTAGTGCTAAATACTACTAGATGTATGTGATGGAAATACTAAATTCAGTGAGGTTTGCCTCTGTCTTTTAAAAGAAAAAGTAAACATTTTATTATAAAGTGTTTTCAGGAAAAATGCACTGTGTTCATATATATGTAATTTCTTTTGCAGTTTGATCCTCTGATATTTTGGTGCCTGCTCGTTGGTTTTCTTGGATGAGAAATAGTTTAACGAGATATAGGGGCACGGGCCTGAAGTCCTAGCAACCCGGGAGGTTGAAGCAGGATGATTATAAATGTGAGGCCAGCCTGAGCAACTTAGCAAGACCCTGTCTCAAAATTTAAGAATGAAGAGGCCTTGGGATGCAGCTCTGTGATAGAGCACCCTTGAGCTCAATCTCCAGTTAAAATTAAAAATTAAAAAAAAATAGAAATAAAGAAAAAAAAGAATTTATCAATAACCAATTTCAATCAAGCACATTGCATTTGGGTAATGTTTTGAGCTAAAGGTCCTTTGTGAGAATTGTTGCATAGGGTTTCAAAAGTGATGTGTGTGTAATATCTAATCCCTATTGTGCTTCTGTAGCAGTCTGAAAATTCAAAGGGAGATTTCTTTATATGGGATTGTTTTGTACCATTTTTAATTTTTAAATTACTATAAAATAACTCCACAGGTAAGATTTTTTTCCAGTTAAGTATTTGATTATCTAAGTAAATGTTTATAGAACTTCAGATTATACAACTGAATTCATGTTGTCAATAAATACATGAAATTACTTTGTCATCTTTATCATACCTCTGAAGTACATGTTAGTTCAGTTTTTGAGAAGGAAAACTGCCAACTTTCTATTTTTGTTTTCTGTTTACAAATTGAGCTTATTTCGGTTGCTGGATTATTTTAGAATAGCTCAAGAAACACTGAAGTATTCATTACTGGGTCTCTTGGATAGTGTCGATTTGCCCATTATAAATATTCCTATCTCATACTAGTAAATATAATCCTGTCAGGTGAGCCTCGTCTACTTCAAGAAGAAAAAGCTCTTGAAAGCAGGACAGGTGCATTCTGATGGAGTCACTACGGAGCGTGCTGGGTGGATGACCTCCGGCTCAGGGAGGCTCAGGGAGGCTCAGGGAGTGCCTCCCTGGGTAATTGCAGTGAGTGGCCGGGACCTGAGCGCTGCTGGGCAGGTTCCTCAGGTGGAGAGCTGTGTCCCATGCTCTTGGCACTCTGTGCACCATGGTGCTTGCTGTGGGTATTGGCTTCCCTCTCCTTCATCTCTCCCCATTCTTCTTCAAATGACAGCTGAGTCCCTGTTCCTCCAGGACAATCTCTCTAATTGACATCCAGTGACCACCGAACTCTGAGATAATTCTGGATGCTCTCAGTCACTCATCACTTTGTAATGGCTCCTATTCTTAGACAGGATGTGTGTCCATGCCACTTGCCTTACTAAACCACAGACACAAGCTGGGGCCATATCTAGCCAAGACTGTTCCCTGAAACACTAGCAAAGTAGTTATATACCTGAGCATTTCTAAATAAATAGACCTCCCACAGGGAATTTTACATCAGTTCCTTAAGAAATAAGTGGAACTGTTTTTATATCTATATATTTTAAAATGTGTAATTAAGAAGTAAAGTTGAGCATGCTTAATCTGAAAAATCCCAAATCCAAAATGCTCCAATATCTGAAATGTTTGACAACTGACACAAAGCCACAAGTGGAAAATTCCATACCATAAAACTTTGTTTCATGCACAAGATTATTTAAAATATTCTATAAAATTACTTTTAGGCCATGTTTATACAATGTGTATGAAATAACTGAATCTAATGTTTAAACTTGGATCTCACCCCAAAACTTTTTAGTATATGTGTGCAAATATCCCCAAATTTAAAAAAAATTCCAAAATCTGAGATGCCTTTGTTTCTAAGCATTTCAGATAAGGCACTCCACCTGCCATGGGATTAGAGGTGGGGACAGGAAGAGATGTGCCTAAGCCCTGAAAGAGTTGTTGGAGGTTCGCTCTGTGTGCATTGTGTGGAGCTCTTTGTTACAAGAGTGCCTCACACCCCCTCTGCCTATGTGCAGTTACGGTGAAGTCAGTTCTACAAGTGAGGGAAGGCAGAGGTTTTCTCTGAGGAGTCAGAATCCAGAGACTGGTCTAAGGCACTGTGTTAGTCAGCTTTGTGTTGCTATGACCAAAATATCTGACAAGCACAACTAGAGAAGGAAAACTTTATTTTGGCTCACAGTTTCAGGGTTTCCATCCATGGTCGGCCAGCTCCATTGCTCTGGGCCCAAGATGAGGTGGAACATCATGGCGGAAGGACATGGCAGAGGGAAGATGTTCAGTTAATGGTGGTCAGCAAACAGAAAGTGAGGAGCTACGGAGAAAATACAGTCCCTAAAGGCATGCCCCCCAGGAACCCACTTCTTTCAAGCCCACCTGCCTAGAGTTAGTCCATTCAAATTAGGAAATCGTCCAGTGGATTAATCCATCTATAGGATTACGACTCTCATAATCTAATCCTTTCACCTCCAAGCGTTCCTGCATTGTCTCACGTGAGCTTACCAGGGGACACCTCAAATCCAAACCTTAACAGGCAAAAAACACAAGTAGTAAGCAGAAACTCTGGGGCAAGAACCCAAAGCAGTATAACAGGACAAATCCATGCTCTTAGCCATTAGAATATCTTCTTATTTATTTGATACTGAGCTTATTCCAATGAGGCGAAGTCATGCTTTAACACCTCTCTTATATGTTAAACAGGAGGTGGATGGTTCAGCAGTTGATCCTTGTTCACACATTAGAACGTTAGAGCACATCACTCCACAGCAGATTCTCTCCTGGCTCTTGTTACAGGACCATTGCATGTTGGATGTGGTAAGGATTCTAGGGATCAATTTATTCTATAAAGCCAGTCCAGGGATTCTCAGACTCCTCACAAAAACAGGCACTTCAATGCTCTTGTGAAAATGAGTAGATGTCATAATTATTGTTAATATTGATATTATTACATCGGCTTTGAGGCATTCTAGCCAATATGCTCCGTTACTTGGTTATAGTATCTTATTTGAAGAAGGGTGACTATTGTCAATGACATTCATTTCGCATTACTATAAGTGCCATTTGTTTTTAAATGAGGTCTGACTCAGCCAATCTTTGTCAAGTAATACTTAAATTGTAATGTTTTATAGTATTAAGCATAACTTTGAACCAGCGTGGTTTAAAACATAACACCAAGTAGCAATGAAATGAAACCCATGGAGAAAGAAGGTGACAGCTGCGGAAAGATGTCATCAGAGGCTAGACCAAATGAACTGACAACAGTTTCCCACCAAATGCAAACATCCTTGACTTAAAAGAAAAATCTGCCTCATAATGTAATAAATGTATCCTTCCCCAGAGCAGTATTGATAATTAATGCCACAAACTCTCAGTTAGAAATATATGAGTTTGGTCATAAATGTTCTCTTGCATTTTAAATGTCAATGAAATGAATAGCCTTTATTATTTTAGAATGATAACTTGTTCCCAGACTCGGCTACTTTGCAGGGGATGATGACTGCTTTGGCACATAATGAAGTCTTACGGGAACAGGCCTGAAGCATTTGGAAGACACGCCCTCAGCTCTGAATCAACGCAGCAAGGGCAGGGGGAATGGGCTGGAGGAAGCCCAGCCCTGTCCCTGCTTCTGCTCCACTTGCCCACTCATAAACCCATCCATGGATCCATGGGAATATCTGAACCTTGGGGGAATATATATATATAATTTTTTTTTTCTTTTAAAAGAACAATGCTCCTCTTTCTTTGGATCTCAGGGCCAAGTGCTCTGTTCATGATCACCTCTGTTTTCTAGACACAGCTTTTGTTTGCTTTTTAGAAAACACTTCAGATCAGAATCTCAGGGCTCAGATTCAAGATGGTGGATCAGAGGCACCCAGTTGGCAGGAGGGCTACTGGCCAGGTGGACAGTCATCTATCCATCCAGGTGGGAGAATGCAGAAGTTCAACAGTGAACAGAGACTTGGAAAAACCCAGGGCTGTTGGGTGGTGGGGCGGAGGGTGAAATGGAATGCCCCAGCAGGGCCACAGGCAGCGTGGTGGAGGGTGGAGGGGGGTGAAGAGTGAGAGTCTCTGTGACTCCCACTGGCCAGGAGTTGGCAGCTGGTGGACGTGTGGTCTGAGCAGACAGTAGACTTGGAATCTGCATAGCCAACTGGGTCGCAGAGGCTCTGCGCACTCCCTGCTGTGTTCTCATGGGGTTGCTCAGGGGAGCCCTCTCAAGGTCTGTCTGATCCTGTGAGTCAAAGACCCAGCATCGTCCTGTGTCTGGGTCTCCCTGCTGCATCAGCATGGAAGGCCTGCAGGAGAGGCGTGCTCTGACCCAGACCCACCGAGAACACTACGCAGTGGGAAACCCTCTGGGTCTCTGAGGGAATGGAGGAGGCACCCTCTTAACCCCAGGGTTCAGGAAGCCCACTGAGAAGACGGGGTGGGGAGGATGGGCAGGCAGCAGGATCTTGCTGGGGCGCTACATCTCGGAGCACAAGAGGAGTGGACAGTGAGTCCTAGGGATCACCCCAGCACACTCGGCTGCTACTCCTTGGCCTCCTTGCACCAGATGGACACCATAAATAACTCTGGGATGAATCTTTGCCTGGGGGCTGTATGGTGAGCAGGGCAGCTGAGAGGTATTCCAGAGGACTCCCCACAGGTCACTCCCACAGAGCAGGCCCACAGGCCACCTGGTGATCCCAACAAAGGAAAGAGGGTGGTGACCCAGCCTCCCTAAAAGAAGCTCTGGGGGCATAGGCCCAGGCTGTCCCCTCTTGCCCTCAGGATGGAGCAGGGTGGCGGAGAGGATGTTGTTACTTATTTTTGGGTGTTGCTGTTTTTTATTTGCATATAAAGATTCTTTTTTCTCTTTCCTTTTAATATGTATTTTTTTCTGTTCTTCTTTTTTCTATTTGCACCTTTTACCTTTCTCCTGCTTTCCCCTCTCTTTTTAAATATTTCTTCTTTTCCATTTTTTCTTTTAAAATTTTTTTTTAAATTAATTCAGTTTTTATTACTTTTTAACTTTTTGATTTATTATGTATTATTTTCCCCTGTCTTTTCTGTGGTTGATGTTGTGGTGTTTGTTTTTAGTTTTTACTTCCTTCTTGTTTTTTTTTTTGTTGTTGTTGTTGTTATTGTTTGTTTTCTTTTTTCTGTGCAGTGCTGGGATCAAGCCTGGCACTTTGAACTTGTGGAGGGGTGCTGCGCAGCTGAATTACATACCCAGCCCAGCTCAGAGAAACGCTGCCTCTCTCCAGCCATGGCACAGTCCTGCTCAGGCCTTTCTTGGTTCCTCAACTTAAAGATTAGGGGAGATCAAAGCACCCCGGGTGGGCACGCCTGGGGGACGGCTGAAGCCTGCTCCTGGAAAGTCGGTAGAGGGGAATAACATGATGGTTTTGGACACGCACCTGTGAGGTCCCTCAGCATAGGTCCTCCTATGCCCTGCCGGACCGCACCGCATGCAGCTGGTCAGACGGGAGGAGTAGCCACAGAGGGTGCACCTCATTGCTGTGCTGTCTACAGCATACCTGCCTCAACTACCAGAGGGACTCCACTCCCGAGACACCTGCAGAGAAAGCAGGTCCCTTAGGCCTCCAACTGGTACACGTTGTGTCAAAACCCTACTCACAGTCAGAGGAGCCACGGGGAAATTCCACTAAGACGTCCAGTGAACACAGCACAACATAACAGTCCAACATCCCACGACTCACCGCTCACTAAGAAGGTCCTCGTGTAAAAGTGGAGGAGATGTCCATCTGACAGACACACAGACTCCAGTGCAGAAACACACTGGAAAAACAAGGCAGTGTGATGTCCCTGAGTCCCTAACCTTCTGGGTAAGTGACTCCAAAGTTATCAAAGTGCATGGATGTTGGACGAAGAATTCAAAACCATGATGTTTTTAAAAGCTCAATGAATTTCAAGAGGATGCAAATAAACAGCGGAATGAATGAAGAAAGACAATGCAGGCTATAAATGAACAACTCAATAAAGAGAGATTTTTGAAAAAGAACGAAACAGAAATCTTGGAAATGAAAAATTCAGTAAGTCAGATTAAAAACTCCTTTGAAAGCCTTACCAAAGACTACATGGAGTGGAAGAGAGACATGTGGCCTGGAGACAATGTTGAGGAATTCTCACACCCAAATGATAATAAAGAAAAAGAGAGAGATGAAAGAACACAGAAAACCTCTGGGACAACTAGCAAAGGATCAAATAAATGCATAATTGGAATTAACAGGGAGCACCGTTATAGGGTAAGAGCACAGGAAACCTATTCAGCAAAACAATAGTAGAAACTTTCCCAAATCTCGGAAAGGCCTGGACATCCAGGTACATACCTTTCAACAATAACCCCAAATGCAAAAGGTCTTCATTCTTCAATTTGAAGTGCAGGTTGTCTGGTTGGACTAAAAAACAAGACCCAATGAAATGCTGTCCGCAAGAAACTCATCTCACTGGCAAAGACGCAGAGACTTGATGGTGAAAGAATGGAAAAAATATCCTGAGCAAATCACACAAAAAGCAACGAGGGGAAGCTGTACTCATGGCCAACCAAACAAACTTCAAGCCCAAACTGATCAGGATACATAAAAAAGATCATTATGAATTGATAAAAGGAAGAATTCATCTAGAACATATAACACTTAAAAATGTTCCAAATATTGGAGCACTGCTGTCAACTGAGTTTTTAATCTGATTCATTGAGTTTTTCATTATTTTGAATTCTTTACCCAGAAAAATACAGGTATTTCATAAATTACAAGAGATGTTCATCACTGCATTGTAAAATGTCTTTGTGCTAGATGGTTTGCCCAGTGATATGGTATGTAAGTGTTCTGAGCACATCTAACATAGTCTGGGCTAAGCTATGGTGTTGGGTAGGCCTGGTATATTAAATGCTTTAACAAACTCATGATATCTTCAACCTGTGATGCCCAGCCACGATGGGCTTAGCAGGACATAATCCTGTTGTAAGTCAAGTACGGTGGGCTCAGATTATTTAAAAATGTGTATTTGAAAATAGCTCAATTACTAGAAATATTTTTAAAAGAAATATAATAGGTATGTTAAGGTAGAAAGATAAAAATGAAGGGATATAAAATGCTCAGTTGAAACCAGAGAAGATATAAAAAGAAGGAAATAAGAAGCAAAAACAAATGCAGTAAGGAGGACAGTTAGAACGTGGGAGATATTAACCACTAAATCAAACAGCCTTCATAATTTCACTAGCGGATGCAGCTGGTCAGCATGCCCAGGCAGTGGGCAGGAATCTCCACTTTTACATGACAGGGTCCACCGTCTTCTCTCTCAAGCCCGATCATGCTGGGATGTCACGAATTCTGCATCTAGGTGTTGCAAAGAAGGGAGGGAAAGAGAAGCGTAAAACAATTGTGGATGGATGATTCACAAATGTTTCTCCAAAACCTCTTTGAGAATGACAACTTAATTAAAGACATGTGTGCATTCAAAGGGAAGGTATGAACTATAGGGATAAGAGGACATTACCTTCCAGAATAGGACATTCTTTCCCATCAATATAAACTATAATTTATAAAATCTGAATACAGTATTTTGGGTAAGTTTGATAAAAAGAACTTAATACCTAAAGAAATGTGAAAAAATTAAATCATATTCAAAATTATTTGGACAATTTTTGGAAACCAGTTTTAATAAGTTGTTTTATTTATTTTGGCAAAAAGTTTTGCTTTAAATGTTAATTGGTACAATTTGGTGAAGTCTAAAACTAAATTCATTTAAACACACACACACAAAAAAATGTTGGCCTGAAACACTTGCCTTTCTCTTAAATTTATGACCTTTATTTCCATCCGTTACCACATGTTTCCATGCGGATGGTCTGACAGATAATTGCAATCACATGTCCAAAATTAAAATGAAATGAGAATCTGCACTAAAAGAATGTTCAATGTTGAAAAAAGAGAATACAGATGATGTTGTCAATTCACTAGAAGATAGAAGAAGAAAATAAAAAGCATAAACATAAAACATAAAATGGTAGAGAGGAATCCAAATATTAAAAATATCCAATAGATGCAACTAATTAAATACAGAACAGTTAAAGCCCAGAGTTACTTTATTTTTTAAAGTCATGTACTTTTTGTGTGTAAGAAACAGACAAAAACAATGACAGGAAAGTTATAAGTAAACAAACAGAAAATACATCAGATACATACTATATTAATATAATGCCAAGTAGACATGAAACTAAAAAAATTACAGACGTTAAGAGGATTTATTTACAATGACACATCTGCTATTTCCCAAGAGGGTGTAGCAGTCTTGAATCTATTTGTTACTCATGACGTATCTTCAAACACAGGAGGCAAAACTGGAATAATTTTAAAAAGAAATTAACGTTATCTGCAGAGAAGATCTTAACACAGCTCTGTGATGTATTGGTGGATCAAGCATTCAACTTTTATTTCATATACAGACAAACTGAATAACACAATTAGCATGTTTGGTTTAATGTGTGCATTCAAAAATTTTCAGCCAACAATTAGTGCACAAGCCAGACCACAAAGCAAACAACAAATATCCAGGAGTCCATGCAGTCTGAACCTGGGCGGTAACCATTACACCTCAGTGTCGCAGAGGAGCCCCTCCTCCACAACTGGGGTGTTTTGAACTCAAAATCAACACCCTTTAAAATGTTGCAGGGGTTTAGTGATGACAGTCTGTATGAATGACATTGATGTTGGCAACCAGTGTTGACGTCGGTCATTGCTGGCCAGGTGCTGTGCACTTGTGGTATAGACCTCATAAAATCCCAGGAGTAGTTCTGTTATTATCATTATTATTTGCTGATAATAACACGAATGACAGAACTGGGATTCAAAGCCAGATAATTTGATTCTAGACACTATGCAAGTTAGAATCGAAGGCAACAAAACACTACATTTCAAAACTTGGGGAAAGCAATCAAAATATTTTTAAAATAGTAAGGAGTTTTATTTTAAGTTTTATAATAGTGTAGAAGACCCATTGAAAATTAATGTTCTAATGTTTGGGTACAAAAGTTAAAAAGAAAAAGGAAGCAAACTCAAAAATATCAGGCAGAAGAAAATAATAAAAATAGAATAAAAATTAATTAAATGTAAGACAAATAAGTCTAATAGATGTAAAATCTGTTTCTTAAAAAGAAATTTAAGAAAAAACTGATCAAGAAAAAAGAAGGCAGTAAAAGTCTGTCAATAAAACAAAACATGACTGTATGTAGTACAGAGATATTAAAAACCAATGGCAAGTTCCATAAATGAAACTCCATACCAATCCTTGGGTGAACTGGCCAATGTTCTGGAAAAATATGTATTACCAAAGTTGACAAAAGGAGAGATTTTTTTTTTTTTTTTTTTTACAAAGCTAATTGATCTGGGGCTGGGGTTGTTACTCAGTGGTAAAGTGCTTGGCTAGCATGTGCCAGGTGCTGGGTTCAATTCTCAGCACCATATAAAAATAAATAAATAAATAAAATAAAGGTATTGTGTGCAACTACAACTTAAAAATAGAAATAATAATAATAAAAACTATTTTAGTCACTTAATTGGTGGTCAAGAACCCTCCCACAAAATGGGCAACAAGACATTATTTCAGGTACAGTGTTACCAAACCTCCAGAGAACAGACAGCCTTTGTCTTCCATGCTCTTCCAACAATCAAGGAGCGGGGATTGTTCTACTTCACTAAAGTCGGAATGAGCACAAGAAAAAACAAAACAAGACAAAACTGTGGGTCAATTTCATTATAAGCATAGAAGCAACACATATAAAATATTAACAAATTAACAAACATCATCTATTTCTACAAAATATATCAAATTCAATTTCCAAAGCCTGCAGATGAGTGTTTTATAATTGACACACTAAAATTGTTTTCAGTAACAAAGTTGCATAATGATGAAAACTTTGCCAAACATCTGTTTTAAAAACTCTGTCTTGATAGCAGGAATTATTTTCCAAAACAATAATTTTCTCACTTCTTATTAAAAATGCCTCTTTCACATTGGGACATATTAAGGGTGTGTGTGTGTTTAAATATTGCTAAGCAGGCATTTTTCATTACAGAAAAGTTCAGAAATTTGGAGCAGCTGTTTCCTTTTTTTTTAATAAAAGAAAAACATGTAACTCATCTTCAAATTCTGCAACTTTTTCAAAGACTTTTCCATGAGACAACCAGCAAATTTCTGTATTATACACATGGTTTTCATGCGACCTATTCATTTTAGTATAGATAATTGTAAATATTTTTCTATTCAGTGTAACACAACCCTAATATTCACTGTGATACAATTCTAAGTGCTTTGACCTATAGGCTGAAAGGCAGAACCAGTTTCAGTCTGCATATTAAATATAAGTAAACTGAGTTGCTTTGTTAATTTTTCCATGAGGCATAAAAACAAAGGTCCATCTTGGGTGCTCTTGGGATGTAGGCTTTCCACCTTAGCTGCTGCTCTGATGAAAGTGGATCAACAGGCCAGAGCGCCCAGCTGGGAAGGGAAGTTTTAGGATGAGGCCTCAGAGACACAGCCAGGCATTGGGCATTTGTTTGAGGATTCCTGGTCTCATCCAGAAAGCGCAGCACTGCCCCCAGTTGCCCCAGGGAGGTTGCCAGGCAACCCCGTTCAACACTCTGGTCCAGTGACACATTTTTATGGTATATTTCAAAATGTTAAATTCAGACAAGCTTTTCTTAAAATGTTTCTAGTACAAAAATTTATTCTGTTAATCTCAACTGATTTGCATACCAATGGTCCATTCCTTAGGAAAGAAACAATACAGCCAGGATGTAGGGCCATTTTGAATAGCAAGGCTGAAATACTGCATAAACAATTGCCCTTTCCAAGTCTCTAAATCCAGTGCAGGACTCCCAGGAGCTCCAGGGTTTTTATAAACCCCATAGAAACTTCAACCACCACGACATCAAACCCCTCAGAAGACTTTTAAAAAGAAACATCTTTTTCCATTTTAACAGTGGGGCTGGACTCTCTAAAAGCATGTTATACATTAGAACGTCAATTACTTTTATTTGCATTCATTAGTACTGCTATTGCAAACAATTTGTCTGAGTGGAAGGAAAGAAGAGACTGAACTCCTTCAATAACCCCTCTCATTAATTCCTTGTGCAAACAAACTCTAGTTTGGTATAAAGCAAGATAACCTAATGGACGTTTTGTAGAGGATGTGCAGCCACTTTGTTTACCAGTTAAGTTTTATCAAATAAGATGGACCAGGGAAAACCAAGCAAAGCTTGCAGCTCTATAAATCTCTAGCTAAATTTGAACATTCCTGAAACACCCCATCTCCAGACTTCAGCTCTGAACAGATTTATAAGAGTCAAAGGTCATAGCTTTTGCAAACAGAGGAAACAGCACATAGAGTTTTTGTTTATTTTCTGTCTCTTAAAAAAATCAAATATGGCCATCGAGGACATAAAACACCAGTAATCAACTACTGGTGCAGAAGTCAGGTCTGTGGGTGTTTTTGTCTGCTTGGTTACCATGTGAAACCAAGGTGGATGCAGAATGACCTTTAGGTTTTCTCTAAATGTTTTAACAAATGTTCGAATACATTTGTTTTAAATAATAGAGAAATTCCACAAACATCTGCGAAGAAAGGAGCATCAGTTTGGTTGCCATAAACTTAAGAACATGCACAAAATGGACTGCAATTCCTCGAGCAGAAAGATATTTTTTATTTCAGGTTGGAGGACCTTAGTTTTAATTCTAGAATTTCTACTTATTAGATCTTGGAACTTTGGCTAAATCTTGCAAATTTGTGAAGACTTTTATTCTTCCTGTAAAATAATTGATAGTTTGTCTGCTTCATAGTATTTCTGAGAAGATTGGGTTAGGTCTTAATGGAGAAACTTTTTATTTAGTCCATTTTTGTTTCTTAAAGACGTAGAAATTTCATACTACCTTGTGGGTCCTTGCCCCAGGGTCCCTTCCCCGCTCTGGGTGCAGGAGGGAGGAAAACCTAGGAGAGTGGCTTTGAGATGAGCCCCTGTTGTTCTATTTGAAATACAGTTATCTGAATTTACTTTTGAATTTTTAAAAATTCCATTTTAGAAGACCCTACAGCAGCAGGGGAATAGCTTCTGTGATCTTTTTGGTGGATGCATTTATAATGGATGTATTATCTCCTGCCCACAATCTTCTCTATGACATTTTAAGACATTAATGCTCTTGATTTCTGTAGCTTGGATAGTAAAAGGCGAAGTGTTCATGTAACAAGGTTCAATGCTTAATGAATCTAAGGAAGGTGATGATATCAGTGATCCATTTATCCTCTTAAGGTATTCCAAGGATGATGTCAATTTTGGAAAAGTTCTGAGTTTCTTAAAATTAACAAGTTGACAAAACAAAGGACCAGCAAAGGTGTTTATACAAGGACACTGTTGGTGGGACACCTTGACCCCAGGGAAGTCTTCCTGAAATGAGCAAAGATTGGTTTCCCCAAGGCCAGAATGAACTTCTGCCCTCAGAGGATGTGCCACAAAACAAAGGGACTCCCGGTGCAGACCAAGAGACCAGCTGTCCTCACAGTGTGTGGCAATTTTTATTTTATGTGCTAAATAATAGAAAAGCTTAATAAGAAAATGATCCTTGTTTTAACTAGTTTTGTATTTCCCTTGTCTCCTGCAATGGAGATTAAACCCAGGGGCACTCCAACACTAGTTTGTATTGTGAGCCAGTATTTTGCTAAATGGCCTAAGCTGGCTTTGAACGTGTGATTCTCCTGCTTCAACCTCCCCAGTCCCTGGGATTACAGGTGGGCACCACTGTGCCCCACTTCTAAAATTATGTGGAGGCAGCAAGACACTAATCTTCTTTAGAAATTTCTTTGGCTACCCAGGTAATCACAATGATGGTAGAATGTGTGTGGGATTTTTTCCCCATAATGCAGTAATTCTTGTTATGGGGCATGCGGTCAGTGGTCTGAATGCCAAACAGATGTCCACTCAAGTGATGTATCTGGTCTTTCTAATTCCTGGATCCACTTTATTTCAGCACAAATTCCTCCTCATCCTTCAGATCCTGTGCCTGACAAGCATTGGACACCTTCGTCACTGCACTTATCTCTCAATATGTAATTATTAATGCACATGCTTTTTTTCTTCAAGTATGAGCTCCTCAGGGGTAGAGACCACCTATTATTTGTCTTCATTTGATTTTGACTGATTTCTTTATACTTTCAAATATACTTACACAGTTATTCACAATTGATTTTAAAAAAATGACTTCTTTCTTTTCATCTAGGAATAATTTTCAAAAGAAAGCTTCCTTCTCTTTCTTCTTCAAATGTGTAGTAGCTGACAGCTCTTTACATCAAGTGGCATTTTTAAAAATCAGTGACAGTTTTGAGAAGATCTTTAATATTAATATTTCATGATGTGAGCACATGAATCCCTAATTGTCCAAACCAAGAATTCAGGAATGTTTCCTGCTTTAGGAAGATTCAGAGGAACATGTGCCAGGGTCTCGGGAGCTGAACCTCAGTGTGATGTCACTTCAGGTGGCTCTCTCCGTGGCTGGAGGACACAGCTGAGCACCGAGACCTGGGAGTGATGAGGGTGCCAGTCATTGGTTTGTGTAGGTGGTTTTATTTTCTTCGTGCAGTAGATACAGTTTTAACCCATATTTGTGGGTGAGGAAAGTTTGAGGGATTAATAACAAGCCCCAGGTCATCAAGGTGTCAAGCAGCTGACCTGGGCTCACTGCATCCTCTCTCCTCGCACAAGGCCTTGGGGCTTGGCCTCTCAGCCACACCCTGTTCCTCTCTTTCCCACGCCTCTGCACCCACTTTCCTGATTTCTTGACTGCAGAGCGCAATGGGGGTCTTGGCAGACCTGGTCACCTGGAAGGCTCACCACCCTGTACCACGCAGTGGCTTCACTCAGAGACCACCCTGGTGGCCTCCTCTCAACACTGGGCCAGCATAAATAGGTGGCCACACCTGGGGAGGGTTTCTCTGTAAGCGACCTTGTTCATGGCTCTGGGCCACTGGCCATTGTGCTCATCAGTTCAATATTTGGAGATTTCTCTCCTCCCTGTGTTTTATGAGGTGTTAAAGATTCCTTAAAGACAGAGCAGGAATGCACCTTTTGGATAGCGTCATTTCATTGTTAGATATTAGCTGTGTTAATTAGCATTTGCTTTTAAAGAGTCAGTTCCCATGTAGTTCTCTGCTAATTGTCAGAGGACAAGATGAATTCAGTGCTGAGACCTCGACATCCACAATCTACAGGACAGGAATTAGATTTCTGATAGATAATGAAAGCTCTGTGGTCCAGCTGCCCTACACCAGATTGGACAAAGTTCTCTCCTTCCCAGTTCCACCGCTGGTATAAATATAAATCAGTGTTTTTAGGTGCCCACCAAAGTACCTGTGTTACAAAGAATCCAATATTCATGCACATAAGGAACTGATTATTAAGAAAAAATTCAAATAAGCTCTAGATGACAGACAGTTTGAAGGCACAATTTTGCTTTTGTAAATGGCACACGCAAAGATAACAGAAATAAAACAGTTGAAATCTGCAATGATCAGTGGCGTCTGAAAGAGGAAAACTGGAAACATTTTTACTTTGGGGCACCTCTGAAATGCCAAAGGGTCTAGCAGATTTACCAAAGTCAAACCTGAAACTTAGTTCTCAGTGAATAGACAGCATGAGCAGAGTCTGAGGTGACTGACAGGAATGAACCCTGAGCCAGCACACTGTTTTCCAAAGAGGCTGCTGGCGTGACATGGTGCTGTGGAAAACCAGGTTGAGGGGTAAGAAAATGGAAGTTAATTCTACCCATCAAAGCTTAAGAAAATATGCTGATCACATTTATCAAACAGAAATAACTCTAAGTGTGTATATAAAAATGCCCACGATGGATTTTTACAAAAAGTAGAAGAAAACAAAAAATGGAACTTTCAATAGTGCCCTTTAAAAATATAGGTGCATAGAGGTAAAACCAGCTTTATTCTTTTTCTCAAGGATTCAATTTGGGGATTTGTCTACCATCTTGCATAACTTGATTTTTGTTTTACATAAAAGAAGGTGGATCAACTTTTCTGTGTTGCAACATTTTTGTTAACATTTTCAATATGCACTTTTGTTTTAGCTAATTTATAGCTACATTTTTACTACCTAATTGCAGTATTTTATTCCTAGTATAATGTGCTTCTATATTTAAGGGGGATTTAGAGCACAAATGTTTTTTAAGCCCATAAAATAATGGCATAATTTGACTTTGACCTTGGATCTTGGTAGTTGCTAGAATACCGAGGAGAGAGCTATTTTTTGGCCACTTGGGAGACTACCAAGGCATTAATTTTAAAACTAGACTGGAGTAATTACCATTTATGTTAGAGGTTAACGTTTGTGTTATTTCCTCTTACTGCTGGGTCTTACAGAATGTTATGCCCCGCTGCTTTAATTAAATTCAGGTAATAGAGGAAATAACTGTGTTATTAACCTCTAACACTGATGAAAAATTAGGCTTAAGTATAACATGATTTAAAATCAGAGCAGTTGTGCCAGTCCTCTGGCTGGTGCCCTGACCAAACACAGTAAAGCTTTGTACACTCACGTGTCCATATTTATTATGATGATAAAGTGGAAACAAAGTGTCTCATGAAATAAATCTCTGGGGAAATCAGGGTTAGATTTTAATACGTACTGTATTCTTACTAATAAATGTTATAGGTTTGCATAGCATTATAAAAATAAATATTGATCAAGAAGGTACTGATTTTCTGTGATTGAAAGAGGAATTAGTTTTGATAACCTGGTTACTTTTGCAGAAAAACACTTAGAGATTTAATATATAATAATTGACTTCATCTCCAATGGAAGACTTCCAAACACAACTTCTTTTAATCTGGAGATTACTTTAGAAAAATTATCTTTTCTATACTTCTTTGCATCTAAAATAATAATATTCTAAAGCCATTTTTTTTATATGTAGGCCAAACTTGTCTCCCTAGTTATATAACCAATACACATGGTTTGGTTGGTAAATTTATTCAAATTAAAACCAGAAAAATCTCACATAATTTTAGATAAATGTGGAAATATAAACCCAAATGAATAAAGTTAGGATAAAAATTTGCTACAGGATAATATTCTTTGCTGAAGAATTTGATGTCATAGGCTACCAGTTAAATATATTAAAGAACCCTAGATGTACTGTATATGTTTAATCCATAGATATTGTATTTAAATTTAGTATTAGAGCAATGCATCTATTAAAGAATGCGTAAGTGCATTAAAGCAATTCCAATTGCTTTAATTGATTGTTCCTTTGATTTTTCACTAATTTTTTCTGTCTGACTTTTATTAGTAAATTGACAATTTATTTGAATATAATTGTTCTCTCGTGTAATAAAATATACTTCTTCATTGTAAGCCTGTTGTTTTCTAAACTAAATATATTTACCATAAATTTGAAAATGATGAAGTATTAAGAGACATCTGCTAAATCTGCTATTCTTGTTTTGAATATAAAATTAACATAATGGATTGGAAAAGATATCCTTAATAAGAGAGAACATTGTGTTTTATGTAATTATTCAAAAGATTATGTGTTTGGGAACATTAACATTTTTAAGGGCTTTTGTGTGCATTAAATGAAATCACATATATGAAAATGTTCTGCAACTATGTCAATAGAAATACTACTAATAATATTATAACATGATAACATTGTTCTCATGACTTGTAGTGGACAAAGTTCATCTAAATCTCAGAACGATCATAGTATTTTTACAGTATACATCGTCTGTATAATAAAGAAAAGTAAGCATTGTGCTTTATCTTTAGGGAAACACAAGGTCCAGCTGCAGGAGCAGTCCCTCTTAGAGACAGAACACCCGTTTACTTTTTAAAGTAACAACCACTTCCATGGTTAATTGAGTATTTGTTAGCCAGTGAATTGCCCCTCAGCCTCACTGACTGGAGCTTAGTCATATCAAATGAGCTGCCGAGAAGGAGTTCGTGCTCCAACCACAGGCGGAGGAGGCTGGGATCCGCACCCTGGACGCCCCGGGCCTGATTCCCAACACACTGTACACGGAGCTTGTGGCTGTTTAAACATTCCTGCGGGACATCCAAAGGCTGCGGGAAAAGGAAAAATTATTTGGAACAATTTGCTTTCGTTCAAGGGCAAGGTGGAGCACTTTGCAGCTGTTTATTGCTATTCTCTTGCAGTCTGAACTGTCGTTCATGTCAAAGTCCTTTCCTGCTCCTGGACAATCAGAAAGTGCTATGCTGCGGCCTGTGTTTGCCCACGTCCCTCCAGGACTCCTGCCTTTGGTCACTTGCAGTCTGCTTAAAACGGGAGGCTGCTGAGCTCAGCCTGAGTCCTCTGGCAGGAGAGGCCTTCTCCTTTTCTTCCGACTCTGGCATGGGGACACATGAGCACAGCACTGAGGAGCCCTGCCCACCACCCAGGGCGCGCTGAGAAGTGAAAAAGTTTAAAGGTGAAGAAAGTTAGTAAAGAGCTCAACTTCCTGAAACCAGACTCCTCTTTCAGTCAGTTTTCTGTAGAAGAGAGTACATTATTCTCTGAGTAACACTGGGTGTGTTGACACTTAAGAGACACTATTTGTCACAAAAATTTCAAGGATCCTAAGGATGGCTTTTAAATCGAGGGCATATCTTTGAAGCAGAAAAAAATAGTAATGGTGTTTCTTGTTAATAAACCTAAAAGAACCATGATAAAATTACAGTTGTAACCGAGATGATAGATTAAAGGATAAAGCCAGAATTAAAGTGACTCACATTTGGGGATTATTCATTTTACTTATGTTTTGGTGTTTTATTAAATTTCTCTTGAAAACCAAAGCATAAAGACAACTCTCATCCACCATTTCTTTTTAGTTTTTCTAAGAATTTCGATGAACAGGATTACATAAATCTTAGGATGGAGGGACACAGTGACCTTAATTACTGTTTATTTAAGCAAGAAAGGTGCCAGGAGCCAGGAAATTAGAGCCTAATTGGAAATGAAATGTGAGCTAGATGGTGAAGGGACAGCAGCATGGTACGCAGCATTTGTTTTGAGAGCAATGTTCTAGAATGTCTGTCGGAGTTTAATGAATTTCTCTCCAGAAGGCAGGATCAGTACGTTGTGGACTGACCCCAAACAAGCGTTCAAAGCCACCTTTTATAACAGAAAGCCGAACACGATGGCGCCATCGCAGAGGGTCAAACCTTTTGTTGGGACGCCCCCTCACTCTTGGCAGTCTGGGGGTAGGTGTCTGTGTTGGAAGGACAACCAAGAATCGAAGAAAGAACAGTGGATGCTGTGCCTTGAATAATATTAATGTTTTTCATTAATTATAGTGTACTATAATTAATATACTATAATTTAACTACAATTAGCTCAAGTTTTCAAAATTCCTGTTGCCTTTCAAAATTTGATCCTCTACAGTTTCTAAAACAAGCAGCTTTACAAACTGTTCTTGTATTCGAGTTCAGATACCACCAGGTGTACTAGGTCTCGTTGCAGCGGAGCCAATATTGTAGCTTAATCAGAGCACGTGTTGTATTACGGTGTCACCAGTGATGAATGTCCACAGCTCCAGCGTGGCCACAGTCCTCTTTGCTCCGGGCTCCATTGTCCTGCAGGTCCAAAAGGCAAGTTGTGAGCTCGGTGCTGAGTTTCCTGAAACCATTTGCTTTCGTTCAAGGGCAACGTGGAGCACTTTACAGCTGGCTTATTGCTATTCTCTTGCAGTCTAGACCTGCAGTGTAGACACGCATCAGTGCCCTACAGTGGGCGACTTACGCCTCGGCCCATGTTGGTAATGGAGTTGTGTACACCAGGGAAAGACGGAATGTGTACTCGTGTCATGCCAAGTTAGTAAGCTCCATAGTGGGAGTGGGGTGAAGTTCGCTTCTCTCCTAGGCTCAGTGATGTTAAGTGCCTTTGCCCCTAAGCCCCAGCAAGTCAATCAGATCTCCTATTGAAAGCACTCCATTGCTCATGATTTAGGAATTTATTAATTTGAAAGTTATTACTGTTCAGACAATAACATTGGGGTGATACAGTCAACTTTTTTTTTATTACCTGGAATCATTCTAAATTTACTGGCTTTATGGTTCCTATAATGAAAATTATTTAAAATGAGCATGAAGGACAGATTTAAATCAAACAAAATAAACCTATCTGTGTTGCTCAACTATATTTTTCATTTGTATGTCTCGCAAATAAGCTTTATATAAATCTGAATCTGATTTGGGCTTTTGGGGACAAGCACAATAGCATTAAATTGGGCTTGTGACATGCAGCAGAGGCGGCCTCTAAGTGACGGTTTTGGGCGCCCAAGGAGCCCCTCTTCGTAGCCAGCAGGCGGTGGGGAGAGTGGAGCAGGCGGGAGCCCGCGGAGTGACTGAAGCAGACAGTAACCCCTACAGACCTGCCCCTCCTGTGCCGGTCCCTTTCTGTCCTCGTCCGCAGGTCTCCTTTCTTCTCCACCTGTTCTTTGCTAGAGCGTTAAGTCGGAAGCTCTGTTTGAGATTAAGCACTTCACAGAAGTGTCAGAGAGTAACACTGCGAGTTGACCAAAGAACTGCCATCTCAAGACTGTCGGTAGTTTTTAAAGACAAGCAGAAAAAATGGGAGAAGCAAAGAAAACACCTAGAGCCTCGACCCAGGTGAACCCTCCTGCCCCTCCCACAGAGCTCCGCCCCCATGCCCCTCCCACAGAGCTCCGCCCCATGCCCCTCCCACAGAGCTCCGCCCCCGTAGGCCCCGTGCTCTGCCCACAGAGCTCCATCCCCTCCCTCCGTGGACCCCCGTGCTCCGCCCACAGAGCTCCAAACACGTGCACCCCTATGCTGCACTGCAGAGCTCGAAGGCGCGTGAGAATTCAGCCACAGGAGAGAGGTCTGTCATCTGGCAGCGACCACGTCACTCCAGGCCTGGCCGGCCACGGGTGTTACCACGCAGTCACTGTCAGCTCTTCCTTCTCTGGACAGAGAGCAGGGAGCTGACCGCACTCTTGAAAGAAAGCAGAGGAAAGGGCTTGAGTACTAAGAATGTTCGCTGTGTGCTCAGCACACTGACCTTGACCTTCAGGCAATAATCATCCTGCCTACAGATACTGGATCCAGATGCGACCCATGTAGAATTTCACTTAATGGAATCACTTCTACCTTTTCTAATGGATCATCTAGGAAAAGTTAGTCCAAAGGGGCCCCTTATGTAGATGTGTCAGTATGGGTGCTGTCTTAGGAGATACCTTCCGGAGGAAGAGAGAAAGGTATTAATTATCTTCATAACAGTCATCCATACATGAAAATGTCTTGTATTCAGGGATTAAGCCTTCTGCAGAAAAAGACACAAGGGATCCCTAAAAGTGGTGGTCATGCTGGACTCCACAGTTTTAGAAGAATGATCTGCAAGGCTTTCCTTTGCTTTAACCGTCATATCTTTTAGGCTTTCTCTTCTTTTTAGGTGCCTTCTGGTTTGGGGTGGGTATTGGGGTCTCACGCATGTTGGGTAAGTGTTCTGCCACTGAGCTAGATCTCTAGCCCTTTTGGTTAAATTTTACTTTGAGACAGGGTTTTGTTAAGTTGCCCAGGCTGGCCTCCAACTTGCAATCATCCAGCCTCAGCCTCCAGAGTAGCTGGGATTACAGGCATCAGTTGATATTAATGGCATTTGAATTTTCAGATTTTGGGGGGTGGGGTGGAGAGCTGTGGAGAAGCTCCAGTACTTATAAGAAGCTTTTCAGCCAGGTGGAGAGCTGCACACCTTTAAACCCAGCTACTCAGGAGCCTGAGACAGGAGGATCCCAAGTTCAAAGCCAGCCTCAGCAACTTAGTGAGGACCTAGGCAATATAGTAAGACCTGGTCTCAAATTAAAAATTAGAAAGGGCTGGAGATGGGGTTCAGTGGTTAAGCACCCCTGGGTTCAATCCTCAGTATGGAGGGAAAAAAAAAAAAGAAGAAGCTTTGCAAAGTGCTTATGGGATTGACTTACAGGAAGGTGAACTATGGTTAGAAAGTGAAGAACTTTCTGGCTGGGAAGGGTGGGTCTCTCAGCTCTTTGGAGAGCTGTCTGGCCACTTTTAAAGACCTGCTCCCAGAGACCTGATGCTGGGAGGTATCCCCTTGCTAGGGATGGACTTCCAGACAGAGCCCTGCAAGCCTCTGAGGGAGGCGGAGCGCCTGGAGGACCAGGATGAGTGCACCCAGGAGCTCTAGGCCTGCAGGAGGTCCTTCCCAGAGGAGCCCCTTGCGGGACCTCCAGGAGTCAGATCCCCGAGAAGAGGCACGCGGCATTCCAAGAAGATTGACCTGAATCTCAACCTCAGGGCGAGTCCTAGTAGGCAGAACCTTCCCAGTGATGGTAAAGGCTCAGGAAGCTGCCGAGTCAAGAGCAGCTTCTTTGAAACAGTGTGTGGGGAGGGCCGGAAGGGAAAGCTTGGTCGTGGTCAATCTGCAGATGGCCAGGCCTGTCACAGCCCCCTCTCCCCAGTCGGAGGGGCTTTGGGTGCCATGGCTACTCTTCCTTTTTCTTAGATTAAGCAAGTTTTTGACACACCCACATGGACATTTACAGATGGGGCACTTCCTCCCTTGTCCCTCCACTTGAGGCTTGGCTGTGAGGTTTACTGACAGGGACACACTACAGCCAAGCACCAGTTCTGCCTGTGGCCCTGCCCCTTGGGTGGCCTACAGCAGATGGGCCTTGCTCCTTCAGCCGCACCCTGGGCTGGGAGACCAACAGGTGCCCACGCCCGCTGCAGAGCCATGGCCCCTTGTCCACATGAGGTGCGTGAGAAGAACTGCTCTCTGTCCTCAGCGCTGAGATTGGCTTGTTTGTTACCATGACAGAAACTCTCCAGGGTTTTGATGCTGCCCTCCAACACCTGTCCTAAAGCCTGCTTCCTCCCTTGTGCAGTGTCAGAGTTGGGAGCTGCTGCCCAGAGAGGATCTGCTAGGCGAAGGACAGGAGAGCAAGCCCAGTCTCGGGGAGAAGTCCACCCACTGTCCCAAGTGCAGGTCGGAAGGCCGGGTGGCAGCCAGGCTCTCTACCTGCTGTGGTCGTTTTCTGCACCTGGGCTGGCTGGTCTCCACCACTCTGCAAACTTCCTAAGGCCTCCTAGGGCTGCACCCATGGCCGCCGTCCACCACTCAGCTTCCAGTGGCCGTCTCCCCGAGAACTTCATCCCATCAAATCCCCCCACTGGCATTTCCAAGGCCTCCCTCAGGCCCTGGGAAACGCAGAAACCCTGACACGTTCCACACAGTGCTGCACTGCGTCCCGGGCCTCGAGTCCCCCTCCGTGCCCCTCAGCTCTCCTTACGGCTCTCCCGTCCAGCCGCACCGACCCCCGGTCCAGGCGGGTGGGCTCCTGCTTGCGTCTCACAGGCTGCGCACTGATGTTCCTCTCGGCCCAGACGTCCCCTCCTGGCCCTACGTCTCACTGGGCGCTGTCCCCTTCCACCTCGCACTCTGGACGGCTCCTGCTCCTCTGGCTCTCTGCTCCGTAGCCAGGGCCACAAGACCTCCGTGACCTCCCTGGTGGTGCAGTCCCTGTTCCCTGGAAGGACACTGACCTCCGCCTACCTGTGGTCAGTGTGGTTCTCGGGGAAAGGCTCAGGTCTGCATCACTGTATCTCTGCCCACTTGTTCTTTGCTCACCCTGGCACCCAGTGCTCCGCCCGGCACGTCCTGCGTGTCCAGCAAACACCCTGAGGCCTGGGACTACTCTGACACCACACCCCGCAGTTATCCCCGCAGCGGGTGGTGGGCCGGGCTGAGGCAGGGGCTGAGGAGCACCAGGTTCTGATGAGGGGAGGGGTCTGTGTGTGGTGTGGACTCGGAGAGAGTGACCAGAAGAAAACTGGATGTGAAGGAGGCCAGAGGTCACCTGGGGCCAGCCGTGACCTCAGCAGTGATGTTCAGAGGACAGGACGTGTGCCCACTGCAGGGAGCCTCACCCTTCCGATGGCTCCAGGCTCCTTCCAGGTTTCCTGGAGGTTTTAGGGCAGGCTCTTGGGCAGCGGCTGAGCCGCGTCTGTCCACTCACCTCACTCCAGGCCTCCACCCCACGCCCGTGCGCGCTCCCTGTTTTTTCCTTTTTCTTTTATGAAGAGTGATTTTCAGGCCGAGCAGAACAGAGCACCGAGTTCACTGCATGAATCTGTGCATGGCCCCGGGTTAGCCTCGTGGGAGGCCTGCTCCTGGCCCTGCGTCCACTCCCGGCCTCAGCGTCTGTCCCCTGGAGCACCCTAGTAGCACACAGATGTCAAGGATTTTCCCCTCTGTCACTGTCCTGCTTGATGATCTTATTTCATAGACAGCAATGTAAGATTTCTGTGAAAAAACAAAAACACTCAGATCTGAAACTCTGGCAAAGTTCTGAGGTGGACAGGTGTGGGAGGGAGGCGTCGCTGGAGGCCTTGGGAGTCACAGGTCCCTCTATGAAGACAAAAGAGGTGGGGAGAGGAGGAAGCAGCAGGGCTTCCCTGGGAGAGACGACGGGGCTAGACACGAGGCCCCAGCGTGAAGGACACAGGGGCACCGGGAGGGAGGTGGGTGCGCAGCACCTGGCCACCAACCCTCACACCCATGGGACTGTCCTGCTCCCGGGAAGCAGGGACGGGCACAGTGCTGGGTGCTGATTCAGAGTGCGCTCAGTCCCCTGCCTCAGAGCTCCCAGCTGCCTCTCCCCCCTGCGGGACACCCACGTCCTCCCTGGTGTGGGGCCAGGGTCCCTAAATCCTCAGGTAGCTAAAGGAACACTGTGAAACGTTCTATTAGAAATGACAAACACACCTTCTTTCCTCTCATGGAGGGCTCTAGCTAGCTGACCACAGTTTGGACACAGTCCTGCCCCTGCCATTGTGGGAAGTGACACAGGTTTAGTCACATGAAGCAGCCAGGTGGCACCGTGTTGGCTACACTTGGCAGTTAATTCCCCCCACAAATCCCTCTGTTCCTTCCAACTCTGAACCCACCCACATCCGTCACCAGGCTGGCCATGCCCTCCTGCCCTTCCTGTGCCCAGCTGCTGGCGTTGGTGTCTGGGATGCCCCGAGTGTGGAAGGCTGAGCTCTGTCTGTGGTGTTCCTGGGGAGGTGGCCAGGCCAGGGAGGTGGCAGGTGATGTGTTCCCTGGCCACAGGCCCCAAATCAAGGGCACCAATGGTCCACGGACTGAAGCTTCTGGCCTCGTGAGTCAGAAGGGGGTGCGTCTCTTTAGGCTGGCCATCGCAGATGTGGTCGTGGGAAGCTGGTACCCACCAGGCTTGTGTCGGGCTCCACTGGCAGAGGGGTGCCACTGACCCACCACAGCTGCAGAGTCTGGATCCTCTGTATTAGATTCACTGTGTCACCACGGTGGGTTGGTTTGTTTGTTTTGTTTATTTGCTAGTTTGTTTTTTTACTTGTTCTTTTTAGGTATACAGGGCAGTGGGGTGCATTTTGAAATATTATACATGAAGCATAACCTCCCATTCTTGGGGGTGCACGTGACGTGGAGTTCCACTGGTCGTGAATTCATATGTGAACATAGGAAAGTGATGCTGATTCATTCTGTCTCTTAATCGCACCCCCCGCTTCCCTTCATTCCCCTTTGTCTAGTCTAGTGAACTTCTATCCTTCCCTCCCACCTCCTTTATTGCATGGATATTAGAGAAAACATTTGGCTTTCTTTTTTTTTTGGAGGGGGGTGGCTTATTTCACTTAGCATGATGTTCTCCAATTCCATCCATTTACCAGTAAATGCCATAATTTCATTCTTCTTTATGACTGAGTAATATTCCATTGTGTATATACACACCACAGCTGTTTGGCTAATCTTTTCATAAATCCTTTCCTCTTTCTTTTTTCCTTCTCCCTCCTGTCTTTCTTGGCAGCCCATCTTCTGACATTCTTTTCTCTCCCAGAAAAGAATGAACTACTTTAGAATGTTTCTTATAGAACTCTTAGAAAATTTTTCTGATTTTTTTTCTTTTGTCTGAAATGAGCTTAATATGTGCTCATTGTATAAAGAAAAATCATGTCTGGTGCAGGCAGAAATTGGGTCCCCAGGGTAAACAGAAGCCCTGAGCCTGGCTTGCCTGGGACATGCATTTGCTGAGCAGGGGCACAGACAGGGTGACTGGCATAGGTGTGCTGGACTTGGGCTCGAGGGGGCTTCTATCCCGGACTGAAGCTTGCTGTCAGGTGAGGACATCACTGGACACCACCAGCCGCCACCACTCAGCCACCTCCTCAGCCTGGAGAAAGAAGGCCTGTGGGGGGCTCTGCCCCATGCTGCGGAAGCACAAGAAGGCAGAGGCTGTGTTCTCCGGCCTCGCGCCCCACACTCTGCCTCTCTCCATCCTGAACACGCGTGTTCAGGTGGACTTACCCTCTGCCCTGTGGCCCGCCATCTATTCTCCTGGGCTGTCCCCAACTCTGTCTGCAGCTGGCTGGCAGCACGTGGTGAGCAGTTGGCTTGCAGACACCCCTGCTGCAGAGGCCGAGAACCCTTAACTCCTTTTTTAGGGGTGCAAAGCAAGCCCCCCAGGCACACACCTCCCCTCTTGTTCTTTCCTTAGTGATTGGATGCACCTCTTCCTGCTGGGCTGCCAGGGAGCGTATCGGGGCGCTGGAAAGCTGCCCGGGGACAGCACAGGTAGGGCCAGGCCCAAGCCTCCTGGCCCTTGTGTCTTCGGCTTAGCACCAGGGGCTGGAGGGGCGGACGCAGTTTATTGTCTTTGCTGCTCTGTAAACTCGGAACAGGAGGATGGTGGAGGTGAAAGAGGGGACCGGAGCGCCCCTGGCCAGGGCAGGACTCCAGGCCAGGGTCCCCAGCGCTGGTCCAGCAGGAGACGCTGGCCTCAGGACAACGTGTGCTGGGCTCTGACCCTCCCCCCAGCATTTTTGGAACTGGATGAAAGTGCATCATCTAAACATGTAGGAATATTTCTGGCACGGAAGGCTGAAGACTAAGACTCCAAGTTAAAACAAATACTGGACAAGGAAAGGGAGCAGCGAGGTCAAAGGCTTGGGCCCTGAGCTCACTGGGGCACCCCACGCCGGCTTGGGCCTCGCAGGTTCCATGATTCGTGTGCCACCAGGCACCGAGCCTGCCTCTGCCTTCCGGCTTGTGTGGAAGGCAGAGGACGACAGGTCCATCGATTTATGTGGACAAATAAAACAAAGCAAGCAGAATCAAGAGGGTGGTGCGAAGAGCCATAAGCCAGCACTTTCTGTTATTTACCGTGGATTGTGTCGGGTGATAAGTGGTTTCTGACTCTACCTGCAAGGGCACGGGTGGCCAAGGGGATTACCCTACTGCTTCCTGTGACAACTGAAGTTTCTTCGATGAGATTCCATGAAAATACCATTTGAAAACCAACCTTGCTCAGTGTGAAGGTCTGATAGAGCAAAACTGCTGTACCGGACCTTCTTCTGTGACGATGAACTTTAAAAGTTACATAGAATCTCTTTTTAAGGGGCATCAGAACATACGTATACAAATTACTTAGTCATTCAAAAAGCCACCTTTACTTTGTAAATGCAGTAGCAGAAGATTTCAGCACCTTGAGAAGCGAGGAATTCTGTGACCATTTATTCTGAATCCAAAATTAAGGTACACAGTAGCCCTCCCTTATCTGTGGTTTTTCTTTCTGAGATATCAGTTATCCATAGTCATTCACAGTCAGAAAATCTTAAAAAGAAAATTCCAGAAATTTACAATTCACACATTTCAAAATGCACATGATTCTAAGAAGTATGATCCCACTTTGTGTGGTGCCTGCTCTGCCCCACTCGGGATGTGAATCATCCTGTGTCCAGCAGATCCACCAGGTATATCCTACCTACACTTTAATGACTTAGTAGAAATTGGTTTTCAGATTCCTTGTCCTGGTATCACAGTGTTGTGTTGGAGTCAGCCTTTATCATGGCTCCTCTGCAAAAAAAAAAATAGAGATGCTGGCAGTTTTATTATACATATTGTTATAATTGTTTTATTTTCATTATTGGTTATTGTTGCTCATATCTCAACTTACAAGTTAAACTTTATCATAGATATGTTTGTATTTATGCATAGGAAAAAGCACCATATGGGAAGACTCAGTACTGTTCTCCTACCTGATTTCGGGCAACCAGGCATCCACCTGGCCTTGGAGGCCTTCACTGTGGATAATGGGGGAGTACTGTTTGTTACAAAACATTAGGAAGTCCCACGGGAATCTCAGAACAGACTGTTGAAAATCGAGAATTTTCCATAAAATTAGAACAAGTGTTTGCCTCAGTAATAGCTAAATACTAAGTATTTTGGTAGCCTTTAGTCATATTTTATTTATGCATGTTTTTCCTCTAACAAAGTAGAATGAAAATAAACCAGTAAAAATATCTGTACTTGACTTATCCAAGGAATCTCTCAGGAGCGGGAGAAGAATCTAGATGGAGGAAGAATGAGTGATCAACTGGCCATCCTAGTCTTCCACTCTCTTCCTGTGGCCAGGAAGTGAGCAATCCAAGGTGGCCTCCCGGGGCAGAGGTGAAGCAGGAGGGTGAGCGACCCGGTCATCGGGTCTCTCTTAAACCAGTGCACCTCTTCAAGCAAGACTGCTCCGTGATCATCTGTATTTGAACGAAATGCAGTGGTGTTCGTATGCACCAAGTCTTGTCTTCTCTGGGTTGTGCAGTATTCTTTAATTCTTCTCCATCTGGATCTATTAAAAGTGATTGTGAGATGGTAGTGAGCACCCTGATGTTACTAGCAGGCCTGTGTTTCATAGAGGGCAGAGGGGAAAGATTACAAAAGCAGATTAAATCTTAAGCACAAATCATCACATCAAATCTCGTTTACGTTTTCTATTTTGTTTTGACGTACAATATTTACTGGATGGACCCAGGTTTTGTCTTTTCCTAGTTTTATTATGCAGGATACCATTAAAGGGGACCACCACTGCTGACCAAATAAAAACGGCCTTCCAGGTGGGTGCCCTCCAGCGAGCAAGCGCGGTTAGGCCGCGCCCTGTGCAGGAGCCCTGGGGTGGCTGTCTGCTGCGGGTGAGCCCTGTCACCTTGGCCTGTGGTAGTAGGGTGTGTGCACAAAGAAAGGGCTCAGGCTAAGGAAGCCACCACGGGGACTGCACAGTGGCCCTGGGAACTGTTCCTTTCTCAGGGCTGTGACTGAGCCGGGTCTAGAGGCAGGAGCGGGAAGCGAGTTGGAGGACCCCGCAGGGGACTCCTGCAGCCAGCTCCGCTGTCTGCGCCTTGGCACCAGGAGACTGCGCCCCGTTCTGGAGTCGCAGGGTGCCCCCGTGAGCAGCATGTGGGCGGCGGCCACTTCTGACTCTGGAAATCACCCTCCTCCTGTGCATGCTTCAGACTGGGGCGGGCCAGGACCGGTCACCTCCGTCTCCTCGTTACTCTTAATGAGAGCTCATCTGCCTTTCCGCTCTGTTTTCCTATTTTTTTTTTAACTTTTAGAGAGATCATTATAATAAATGTTATGATAAAAACATAATAAATAAATGCGATGGTAAATAGTTACAGTAAAGGTGGTGGAACTCCCCACAGAGCTCGGACCCTTCACATCCAGCCTGGATTTCTGGAAGGGCTGGTTGCGGGGAGGAGTCCTTGGGAACATTTTTTTGTTTTAACTTTGAGTCTGAAATTTAAAACATGAACTTTTTATGTCTGGTCATAGACAATATCAAAATATCTTTCAATGATTTGAAATAATTTCTTTACTGCAAACCATCTTATTCGAGAATGGTTCAAAAATTGAAACTGGAGATTAATGAGAGAACATATATACATATAGGTATATGTATAATATATAGCATATATATTATATGTGTATAACATATATTATATATGTTATATATGCATATTATATAATATATATGTATTATATGCATATTTAGCACATATATGCTAAACATTATATATATATGTTTGTATAATGTATACATATATGTATGCAGACTTATGTAAGAATTATTTCTGTGGTTATACATGTTACACATATGCAATATATATAATTCACACATAATATCCACACATATTTTCTCCTTGGTATATAAATGTAAAATACCAAAACAAAGTGAGACAGATTGCCTTTGTGCTTAAAAGTTATTATACTATCTAGATTTATCATAATTCAACAAATATTGATAGAATAACAATTATCCATTAGGTGCTAGCAAGAAAGAAAATCACACGTACAGATTATTGCTCTTAAGGTACTCGTGGTCTACTTTAGGAGCCTGGAAAGAATACAGGGCATTTTATGGCCCTACAAGGTAAACGGCAGGTAGAGCTGTAGTGACACCTTGTCCAAGCGTGTACCCCACAGGTGCACCAACTATCCCGGGGACTTAAGAAGGCAGAGGGAAGGGGCAAAGGAAAATTTCATCTAGAAGTTTGCATTTTGATATGAGACTCTTCTGGTGGATTATCTCCAGATTTATACAAGAACTTTATAAAATGCTACATTGTTTTCTAAATTATGTCTCTGACAAGCCATAGTGTTTTCTTGGAGAATTTCATAGGATTCAGCTCTGTTAGAAATAGGTTCTGAGATTTGAGAATCACTTAATGGATCATTCTCTTGATGGTCAACTTTGATTTAATGATCATAATGTTAATTAAGGCTTTCAAAGTTGCTGAGCTTTGAATTGCTTCATCTAGCCTCAGAGTTGGGTAGTTGTTTATGCTTTAGGAGGAAGGCAAAAAATTTTTTCTGGATGCTTGAAAATGATTGTTTTGGGCAGAATGTTTATTTAGCAAATGAGTTTTTACTTTGGTTGAGCTTAGCCTTGGAGAAGCTCAGAAATGTCCATGTCAGTAGCTCATGTGTGGTCTACCCTGAAGTTCAGTTTCAGATGAGGGTGACACTCTTTCCACTTCCATCCTTATGCGCTGGTGGCATAGAAACATGCTACTTAACTGGTACCTTTCAGAGACCGTGTTGGACACAGCACCATCCAGCTGATAAATGTTCCCAACTTCCTACTTTCACTTGATAGCGATTAGTCCTGGCATTGACATCCCTTCTACATGTCAGAAACCAGAGTGGAGATCAGATGGCACTACTACCATGCTTTTGTTTCTTACTAAAGTATGAAAGTGATTGTTTGATTGAGATAAAGTTATAAAGTTCTTGTATAAATCTGGAGATAATCCACCAGATGAGAGTGACTTAAATGCTAAAAGTATTCTCAAGACTTCACATCCTCACATTGCATAATCATTTTTGTGGATGGGTATAGTTAAGGATACTGGATAGATACAAGTAATGAGTATATGAAGAACTGATTATTACACATTGAACAATACTGTAGACAGGTAACTGAAATCCAAATATTGAGTGCTGAATATCCTTAAGGGTTATGAAGCCATTAGAATATAATTTTGACTTGTCTACCTAAATTTCACCAATTTTTCAAAATTTTAAGACACTTTAATTTTATGAGTTCATGATTTTTATAATGATGTAATAGAATTAAAAATGTAGATCATTTACTAAAATGTCATAGATTATTTTAAGTCACCTCTAATTCAGGCTGTTTGGTCCAGATTCTTTGTTTCCTCTGATCTAAGATGGAAGGAAACTGCAGGAGATGACTACCCAATTCATGTAGAAAAACCCAAGCTGAAAATCAACAGCACAGCTCACAGGTGGGAGACTTGGCATTTTAAGTCTGGTAGAGGCTCAAAATCCCTCTTGGGGCCACAGGTGGCCCTCGGATGGTCGACCCCACGGTGACACTCCAGAACCCTGTGCCCAGGGCCTGGTGACAGAGGCTGGTTCAGGCTGCAGCCTCTGAGTCTTTCTCAGGGTTGTCTTTCACCACCCATCATTTGCTTCTGACAAAGTGCCATTTCTTATTTTCTCTCTGAAAGGACAGGTTGCTAATTGACCAGGAAGGTGGCCGGCCTGGGTAAGGACTCTGTTACTGAATTCCTGCGGTGGGAGTGAAAACAGAAGTCCTGGCGGATGCCGTGCCAGGCCAGCGTCAACATCGTAACAGGCGTAGAAGACACCAACAGATGTACTCACTGCAAGTCTGTGAGAAACGGGTGCCTCCGGGTCCACTCTGGCTTGGCCTCTGAGACCTCAGGAAGGCTCCCTCCCACGGGGACAAACTGATTTGTTGAGCTTAGCGCAGTGGGCATTTCAGAAACTAGGGGATCTACAGAGGTCAACACATCCCCACAGAGGTCAGTGTTGATCTGTGCTTGCAGGGCCCGCCTTCTCCGCATCAGTCACATTTGTCACATTCCTGCCTAGCCCCAGGGAAGGTGGGGGGACTGAAGGGGTTTTCTGATAGGGAATGCAGAAATAAAACGTTAGCACAGACTTTCTTTTTCTTTCTTTCTTTTTCTTTATGTATACTTTTATTTGTTGTAATTAGTTACACATGACTGTAGAATGCATTCAGGCACTTAGGTATATCATACACCTTTTTCTTTCTGTCTTTTCTCCCCCATAAATTGAACAGAAATGAGAGAGATATAAATAACAGAAAATTCCTAAAAATTCCCTGTTGAAACATCGAGTGTTTTTAAATTTTTTTTTGATACCCATGTTTGAACCCAGGGGCACTTATCACTGGGCCACATTCCCAGCCCCCTTTTAATATATTTCATTTAGAGACAGGGTCTTGCTGAGTTGCTCAGGGCCTCGCTAAGTTGCTGAGGCTGGCTTTTGACTTGCAATCCTCCTGCCTCAGCCTCCTGAGCTGCTGGGATTACACGGATGAGTCACCACAGCAGGCCAGTGAGTGGTTTTGATCAAAACCATAAAGATGTAATTTGGGCTCGAGAAGCTTAATTTCCCAGTTATCTTTTGTTATGATACAAGAGATCACTACACTGTTTTGACTTTTTAGCTGTTTTGTTGTTGTTTCATAGAAAGGTTCCAGCATGAGGCTGAGCGGTGCTTTGGACTCTCTTGGTTTCTTTTCCTCGGATGCTCATGGAGGCTGGTGTCCTGAAGGTCCTCGTGGGTATTAATTATGATAGCCACTACTTACCCAACACTCACTCCATGCCAGGTGCTGTGTAGTGTTATAAACAGAGAACCTTTGCAAAAGAATGCCATCAGCTGGGCATGGCGGTGCCTTCCCATCACCCTGCCACTCAGGAGCCCAGGCAAGAGGATAGAAGGCTCAAGGCCAGCCTTAGCAACTTCGTGAGACCCTGTCTCAAAAAACAAAACAAAGCAAAACCAAAAGGATCAGGGATATGGTTTAGTGGTCAAGTGCTCCTGGGTTCAATTGCAGCATCAAAAACAGGAAAAAAAAAAAAAAAGAAATACTGTTATATAAGAGGTGAGTATGAATCATCATCGACACACTGTTACTTTGTAACACATGCAAACAATCCTTTATCCCAGCTGTTTTAAGTTTTACTCGATTATTGGTTATTTGCAGTAAGATTTGGCTTGGCTCATATTTTTCTTCTTGAGATTGGAAAACAGGAGCAGATGAGAATCTTGCGGAGGGCTGGGCCTCCTGAAGTGTGCTCATGTCTCTAGAATGCACTGTGTGGCACCGTGGCTATTGGCCTGTGTGGCTGGCTGCTGGGCATCCCAAGCATGACGATTTGGGTTCAAAACCTAGGGGGTAGGAATTAACTAATATTTCATTTTAATTTTTTTTCATTACATGCGGAAATGGTGATATTTTGGACATAATGGGTCAAATAAGTTGTATCCTTAATATTCATTTCATCGGCTTCTCTTCACTTTGTAAAATGTGATCACTGGAGAGTTCGGTCTTAATAACCACGGTTCCTGTTTTCGTTGAGCAATGAGCATTTCCTGTCCTGCAGGAGGGTTGGCCTGGCAGCCGATCTTCCTATTCCACACTGATTTTCTCACGGTGCTTGGTGTCTCTCACGGCAACCACAGGAAATCCAGCTTCACAGAGGTTACTCCACTTAAAAAGGCAGCATGACCTAACCTTAAACTGGAAACTACCTCTGTCTTGTAGTCGCAGGGCGCCTGCTGCGTGTGGAGTCTCACTGTGGTGTACCCAGGGGTGCCCCTGAGCATTCACAGGGGTTCTCTGGTGTGTCTTGGCACACTGTTTGGGAACCACCAACACATTTTTTCATTCCCTGTGGATGGAACTTGTTACCTATTCCCCTTTATATTCATTCATCTGTTCATTCAACCAATCATTCTCGAGCCATTCCATTTAGTACCTAAAACATGCATGGCATCTCGTGGCCAGTGACAAGGTGGAGAGGACAGACAGAATCCCTGTCTCGTGCAGTTTGCTTTCTGGGAAGAATCAACAGATAACACCTCAGGTAAACGAGTAAGCCAGGTGATCGCAGGTCTGACGGGGGCCGTGGAAGAAGAGGTGCCCCAGCCCTGCTGGGTGTGGTGGGGAGGGTGCCGATGGTGGGTGGCTGGGGAAGCCTCCTCTAGAGTGACATGGAAAAGACCCCTAAGGGGAATAGCCAACCAGAGCCGGAGTTTTAAAAGAGAATTCTGGAGGAAGCAACAGCAAGATTAAGAGTAGAAACAACTGGAACAGCAGAAAGGAAACGCTGTACCTGCCTGCGTAAGGGGAGGTTGATGTGACATCTGAAGGCGTCCTCAGAGCCAGATTATACATGGCCGTGTGCCCCCTGGTCAGCAGCTCTGGGCTGTATTTTCCAAAAGCCAGACTCAAGCTGACGGCACACTGCTGCGCACACAACAGGCACCAAGGAAGTTTTTGTTGGTGGGATTAACGTGGATGGCAAATGGCAGGTGCCTAAAATAGACTCGAGATACAGCTTTTATTTCTATTTATTTATCTATTTTTGGTAGCTGTAGATGGTCAGCATGCCTTTTTTATTTGTTTATTTTGATGTGGTGCTAAGGATCAGACCCAGCACCTCACGTCGGCTAAGCAAGCCCCCTGCCAGTGAGCTACAGCCCCAGCCCGAGACCCAGCGTTAAAGTAAGGCTCTAAGAGCCGGGATATGAACGCCACATGGACAGTCAGGTGCAGAGTCCACCAGCCAGAGGCCCCAGCCTGCCTGCTGCAGGGCGAGAACCACACGTCCAGTTCTGCTTCGGGGCTACCTTCCTCATCCAGCCATGTTACCCGACTCTCGTCCTCAGTGTCTATCCAAGTTCCAGGCTTGGACTCCCTCCAAGTGGTAGGATGCTTTGGTTTCGAGTGTCTACTGAATTTAAATTGATTTTTTACATCCCTTCAAACTACCTGACTGTCAAGTTAAGATGTTTCTGATTGATTTGAACTTTTATTTTTTCAGAAATAGCTTGATTTTTTTCCAGAAATAAATAGATGACTCATTGCTTATTTTATCACCTGTAATTGTTATGGTTTGGATACGAGGTGTCCCCTGAGCTCATGTGAGAGGCAGTGTGGGAACGTTCAGTGGTGAAGGATGAGATTGTGATAGTGCAACCAACCAGGGGTGACTCCACTCTATAGACTGGTAATCTGGAAGGACCACAGAGCCGGAGGTGACTTCAAGCAGGCAGGGTGTGGCTGGGGGAGGGTGCACCCTGGGCTGTGCCTCTGGTTTGTACTTTGTCCCTGGCAGCTTGCTTTCTCTCTCTGCTTCCTGGCGTCACAAGTCGAGCCACTCTCCTCCACCTGCCCTTCCTCCACCATGACGTCCTGCCTCACCGAGGCCAGACAATGGAGTAGACATGGCCTGAGCCTCTGACCCCATGAGCTCAAGTAAACTTTCCCTCCTCTAACTGTTACTGTTGGGTATGTTGGTCACAGTGGCACGAAGGTGACTGACAGTAATTTATCATATTTTACATATGTGAGTTGGTGAGGACCAGCCAGGACTGAAATCCCACTGCTGGGGCAGTCACCGTGATGCAGGGATGGCTTCCGGGTTTCCTACCAGGCAGGCCACCCAGGGCTCATGGGGAGGAACACTGGCACACTAATAAGATTGACACGTTTATTATGTAAATTGTAAACTTTCAGCGATAGCAAGGGGAAGGAGGCCCAGGAGACTGACACTGGGAACAAGTGGCATGAAGGGCACATCTTTGGCACGACATGTTTGGCACCTTTCCTGCTGACAAGCATCAGAACAAAGGTGTGGGAGCCAAAGTGGTGGCCCTGAAGGATGTTCACACTGGAACCCTCAGAGCCTATGGTATGTTTTCTTACATGGCAGATGCCAATGTGGTGAGGACTTTGAGGTGGATCATCCAGGTGGACCCAATAAAATCAGATGAATCCTTAAAAACTGGAAAATAGCTGGGTGCAGTGGTGCGCACCTGTAATCCCATCAGCTTGGGAGGCTGAGGCAGGAGGATCACAAGTTCAAAGCCAGCCTCAGCAATGGCGAGGCACTAAGCAACTCAGTGAGACCCCGTCTCTAAATAAAATACAAAATAGGGCTGGGGATGTAGCCTACTGGCCAAGTGACCCTGAGTTCAATCCTTAGTACCTCCCCACAAGAAAAAAAACAAAAACTGGAAAATATTTTTCAGCTGCTATCAGACAGAGAAGAGGAGATAGACAGAGAGTGAGGAAGATGTGACGGTGATGATGATGATGATGGTTGTGGAGGTAGTGATGGTGATGGTGGTGGTGATGACGGTGATGATGATGATATTGATGATAGTGGTGATGATGATAGTGATGGGATGTGATGGTGATGATGGTGGGAGTGGGGGTGGTGATAGGGGTGGGGGTGATGATGGTGATGATGGTGATTATGGTGGGGCTGGGTTGGTGATGGTGGTAGTGATGATGATGGTGGTGGTGATGGTGATGATGTTGGGGGTGATGATGGTGGATGATGATGATAGTGATGATGATGATTGTGGGGTGGTAATGGTGATGGTGATGATGATGGTGGTGATGATGATGGGGGTGGTGATGGTGGTGATGGTGGTGATGATGTTGGTGGTAATAATAATGTCAATGTTGACCCATTGGTGATGATGATGAGGACGGTGGCAGTGGTGGTGGTGATGGTGGTGGTGATGGTGGTGGTGATGGTGTTGGTGGTGATGATGGTGGGGGTGGTGATGGTGGTGATGGTGGTGATGATGTTGGTGGTCATAATAATGTCAATGTTGACTCATTGGTGATGATGATGAGGACGGTGGCAGTGGTGATGGTGATGGTGATGGTGATGGTGGTGGTGATGGTG
>NW_026000037.1:2596852-2711521 GCF_001458135.2 Marmota marmota marmota
CCTCCCCCCCTCCTTCCCATTTCCCAGATGGCCAGTGGTGTTCAGCAGTTTTTTCGTGTATTTGTTGCCATTTGTATTTCTGATCCCCCCCGCCAGGAGTTCAGACTCTATTTCAGTAGAATTTAGTTTATTGGCTCGATATTTTCATTTACAAGTTCTTTGACTTCTCCTTGTATATGAAGAATGAGAAAGCTTCATTATATTTAGCTAACTTAGCAACATTTTTTGTTCTAATACAGAGGTCACTGGATTTTAGTCTCTCCTCAAGCCCATAAATATTAAATAAACCAAGATTTCCAACGATTTTCACTCACCAGTTTTTTAGAGAATTGATCCATGGATGATATAATAAAATTATTTTCTTTGGGCTGGAAAAATTTAGTTGAATCATTCAATGTCATAATAAAAAAGCAGTTTTTAGGAAATGTTCTAATTGAGCTGGATAAGCATTAATTTGGTTCTGATTTCCTAGGGGCCAGCCAAGTGGCCATTATATGCTCTTCTGTACATGGGGGCTGGACATCAGATTTTCTGTTCCTATTGTCACCAGGTTGTCATTTTCTCAGAGACCAGTCTTTGGAGAATGAAGTGCAGGCCATTGTAGTAATCAGCCCATGAGGTGTTAAAACTGTCCTGTGGTCACCAGCTGCACCTGCATGTAGCAGCTTCTACTTAATAAATCAAGGTTTAGATAATAGGGAGGGAAGAACTTTTGTATTGGGAACTTATTGCAGCAGAAAATTATAAAAGAGCAAAAGGAGTCATAACCAGCTTATTAAGTAGTGGTAATAACATGAAATTTGATTAAGCAATTTTTATGAAGAGGTAGTATGAGAGATGGGGAAGAATACATTGATTTCAAACTGAGATTAAAGTCAATGGTTACACAAACCCTCTCCAAATAAACAACACCCATCACCAATTACAGCAAAAATATCTCTGCGTCACTACTATATTAGAGACCCACATCTAGGACTGCCTTGTCTTAGGTCCTGGGTTTAGAATTCCAAAAGCTAGAATTTGTAGCTAACTCTTTCTTTTAAAAAATATTCAGTAAATGCAGTCTTGCCTCGGGCAGCCCAAGCTCAACTGCAGTGAGCGAATCCACGTAAGGGCTGGGTTGGGAGAAATCAAGTCACAGAGCTGCGCTGGTCCCTTGCGTCTGTCCCTCTAGTTCAAGTTGTGTGGACCAACATCTTCAGTTATGTCTTCATCTCTCCCTCTTCCTGTTACACACGGAACCAAACTCTTCTCTGAGACACATTTCAAAATTTCTTTTGTCCTATTTTTAAAATATCTTCAGTGAATCCTTACACGGTGCCACATTTAATTTACATGATCAAATTGGCTTCAGCTCTCTGCAAGAAGTCTTCCTCCTAAGTGCCTGTCTTTGCACCCTGAAGAGTGCTCCCAGTCTCCCAGGCTGCTGAAAGGGCTGAGCGGGCAGGAGACCCCTCGACTCCAATACGTGAGAATCACTATGGCCGAGCGCAAGGCTGCGTTAGGAGGACATGAAATTTTTTCCAAGGTTTTAGTATATTGGTAGGTGGTATTACTATTAATATTAATTCTGTAACATGCCATTTCAATTTACTAGTTGTGCTTACCTCACACATAGAATGCAAAATTCTCTATTTTGACCCTTGACTATTGATCATTGTTATGGTTTGGGCCTGGAATGTCCCCCAAAGGCCCATGTGTTGCAGGCTTGGTCTAGAGTGCAGCGAGGACTCAAGGTGGGGCTCTTGGGAAGTGATTGCACACAATGGCTCTGGTCTCATCAACGGATTAATCCATTAATGGATTAAAATTTTGTGACTTTATTTGGAGCTGGTGGAAACTTAAGGAGTTAGGGCCCAGTTGAAGGAGGTAGGTTACTGGGGGTGTCCCCTGGAAGATTATTCTCTGTCCCCAGCCCATCTAATTCTCTTTCCCTCTCTGTTTCCTGGCTGCCATGAGCTGAGAGTCTTTCCCTCAACACGTCCTCCCACCTCAATGTTGTGTCTCAAAGCCACGGAGACTCCTGACCATGGACTGAAACCACAAGCCCACATAAGTCTCTCCTCCTCTCAGCTGTTTTCCTCAGGCATTTGTCACAGTGACAAAGAGAACTAACACAATCATCGTTGCAAGCCGTACGGGGAAACATCCAAGGGATCCCCTGTGAGTACAGGGCAGATCTTCCCTTGGGCATCGAGGGGCCGCGTGACGTCTTCAATATCCAAGGGTCTGCAAGCGCTTGACTATGCAGAGAGGCCGAGGAGACATGGCTGGCCAGAACTGACTGTGGAAGCATTCTCCTGGAAGGTCCCTGGGGGATATGTAGGGTCTTATTGGGACTGATAAAAAGAACCTTTCTGAATTTAACACTCTCCATGTTCTAATCTCCCCACTTGGCAGCGTGGCCTTGACCAATCTCGGAATCTCAGTTCCTGTCTTCAAAAATGAAAATAAAAACCAGGGCAAAGAGGTAGTTAAGTGAAAGCATTTGGATACTGAACTGAAAAGAACTTTGTCAATAGTTATTTTGGGAGCTCTAGCATAAGTCAAGTCCAGGGAATGAGAAGTAGCTTGGGGTGAAGGAATTTGTACTTTGGCGTATATAGAGAGACAGCTGTTGGTGATTGAGCCCTTGATGGAAAAGCTCTATAAAAAGAGACTGTATGTAGATTTACAGATGCCTCATAGCCACTCAATTCCAGCCGAGTGTTCATAGTCTGGGAGAAGTAGAGTGGAAAAATTAGTAACAACCGAGTTGGGAATGGAGGTTATGGAAGTAGATGTTTCTGCTTTGAAACTACAAAAGTTAGTTCTCTCATTCTGAAAATACTTCAAAGATCGCATTTAGATATTATCTATCTGACGGATGCTGCATAATAAGTCACATATTAGTGCAAATATTTATACTTTCCGGAGGATAAATGATGAAACGATCTGCTTCTGTTTTGAAGTGTCCACCAGGCATCTAGACAGAGGTCCTTTATATATGTATTCAAAACTGGCTGATCTTAGAGTAGAAATTGTAAGGGTAAAAGAAATTGAAGTTAAAGCGTAAAAGTTAAAGGGTAAAAGACCGGGTGTTGTAAAGTTTCTAAGCTGCAAGGTCTGAGTTAAAATGTAAAGGATTAGGTATTGTTAGGTTTCTATGCTACCTGCAAAACCTGAAATTTCTGTAGCTGTTAAGACAATGCTTGGAACCGCCCAGTAAACATTTCCCCTGGCTGTTTGGTTGTTTAATAACTGAAGGGCTCTGTGTGGTCGCACATAGGCCTTGCAGGGCCTAAACCAATCAGTTTGAATGTGTACTCTCCTTAGGAATGACCTATCACTCCAGCCTGACCTGTTCCCGCCAATGAATGAACTAATCATGTTTAGGAGTTGTTGTTCAATTTTCCCGCGCCTCATGATGATTTGTTCTGATGTATACAAAGCCCTCCGCCCTCCCCAAAAAGTGTACTTAAGCAGTGCTCAGCCCCTGCTCGGGGCTCTGGGCTGCTTTCCCTTCTTGAGTGGGCACGGAGCCCCAGCATGCTGGTTCAATAAATCCCCTTCTGCCAATTGCATGAGTGGTCACTTGGTGGTCTCTTTCTCCGACGTTTCGCGGGACCCTTACAAAATAAAGAGTTCATGCTGAGACTACTGGGTATTTTGTCTTATGCTAGATGCTGCTACAGAGATACTTAAAACATAACAAAAAATACGGTAGAATGATGTCTTACCCTAGTTCTGCAAACAGAGGGCGAGGCGTGCAGGGGTGAGGCATGCAGGGGTGAGGCGTGCGGGCTCATGTTTTCTGGAGGGTATAAACCCAGGAGAAGGAAAGGGAGGGAAGAAATGGATGAAAAGCAGATACGGAGGAAAAGTAAATACAAAGTGTGACAAGGTACACCCTGGAGCAGCCTCAGGGACAGGGTACACCCTGGAGAGCCTGAGGGACAGGGTACACCCTGGAGAGCCTGAGGGACAGGGCCCACCCTGGAGAGCCTGAGGGACAGGGTACACCCTGGAGAGCCTGAGGGACAGGGTACACCCTGGAGCAGACTGAGGGACATAGCCCACCCTGGGGAGCCTGAGGGTCAGGGCCCACTCTGGAGCAGACTGAGGGACATAGCCCACCCTGGGGAGCCTGAGGGTCAGGGCCCACTCTGACAGCTGCAAGGGCTGTGGAGCTGGGAGGAGTTCCTCTCTCTTCCTTACTCACTCCGTCTTCTTCCTCCTCCTAATTCCTGGCATCCCTGGGCCCTGATTTCCTGCCCAGGATGCATCCCCCAGGGAGCTGTCCCTCCAAGGAGGCTGTGTGCATGAAGGTGAGCCGATGCTGGGCCGCACGTCCAGGGCATTCAGCTGCGGGAAGTGGGCAGGGGGCACAGACCAGGGCAGAGGAAGGTGTGCGGTTGGGAGGTCCACAGACCAGGGCAGCACAAACAGCCTCACCTCAGCCCACTATTAAAAATAGCGCCTCAGGCGTTCAGAGAATTGGAAGATCACTGGCTCTTCTGGGATTGTCTTTGAACCTTTATTTTAAGAAAGGGGAGGAAAGGAACACTGAATGAATGCCTCGGCTATGCCAGCAGCCATTTTTCAAAAAAGAAAGTGAGAATAAACACTGGATACACAAGCTTTGCAGTGGAGGATGAGCCATATTCAAAAAGGAACAAGGAAACTTAGGAATAGCGAAGGGTCATGTGAATTGAGTGAGAAAATGGATTTAATCATCGTTAAATTCAGATTTGTCCAAATAGCTAGCCAGATAAAACAATTCAAGCCTTGTATTTCACAGTTCTGATGTGAGAAGATATCCTCTTTTATTACTTTAACAATCATCCTGACACAGAAGAAAAAAATACAGATTCTGCCCCAAATAAAGTCCTCCTCTGCAAGTGTCCTGGAACAGAAATAGCCTGGCTCTGTTTGGGCTTCTCCCTTATTTATGTACTCCTCGGCATCAGGGGGGATCACTTTGGTTGCTTTCTCATTGCTCTTTGAGGAACAGAAAAGCATTAATAGATTTTTTAAAAATTGTTATTTCAAAGAAACCATAGAAGAGGGCATTTGGAGAAAAGGGTTCAGAGACCAGGCGATGTTACAAATAGATAATTAATAACAGTTATCCTAGAATCACAGGAATAAGAGAAACCGTACGTTCCATCCCTCCTTTTTTTCTTTTCTTTCTTGTTCTTTTTGTTTCTGAGGCCCAGCTGTGTGTGTCTTCTGGGAAATGACGTCCCTCTGTTCTGTCCCTCAGGGATCTATCAAGGGAATACATTGTTCGACATTGGAAAATGCAGCAACATTTGTATATAACGTGTTATTTGACATGAAGAATAATTCATCCTTTAAGGAAAGGCGTGAAACTGGCGGCTACTGCCCAAGGAGCGGGCAGGCTCTGGCGTGTTAATCGTGCCTCTGGTGAGCCGGAGGCTGGCGCAGGGCTAGCAGCTGGCAGTGTGCACCTCTGCCTGGGGAACGCTTCAGCCTCTTCCTCGTGAGTTCTGGGTAGTATTGACGCAGGCTTCCGTTTCCACTTCTCTGGGGCTCTGCTGTTCTTGGACTTCGTGTAAATCCCCTGTACCAAGTAGCAATGGATGGTTAGTCCCTGTACTCAGCAGAGGTTGTTCACACCAGTCGCACCCGCCACACCCCATGGGTGAAGAGGAGGGGGCACCAAGGCCCCTTGGGTGACAACTTAAAGATGTAGAATTGCATGTTGTAGGTGGCAGATCTACCTGGAAGATATGGCGTGTCCCTTCCAGCTCTTCCCAGTCGAAGGTGTTTATTGTAAAGAAACTCTTTTGGAATCAAAGAAACCCCCCCAGTTGTGCAGCAGGATCACTCCTCAATTCTGAACTTTGTGGAGAAACTAAGAAACCTAAACGTCTCTGAAGCTTCTGAAAGGTTAAGACAGCGTTGGCGTGTGTCCTCTGCTGCTGTTCGTTGAATAGTTTCGCAGGACTTGTCACATTCCATGACGTGACCGCAGCCATCCTCAACAGAGCACCTGCCCCTTCCAGGCACGGTAGGTCCAGAGTCTCCGTCAGCGGTGCCAGCATTTCCACAGACATGGGGCTTACACGGCAGGGGCGTGGCGAGCCTTGACTCACTTGGGTCGTGTAAGCTATTTTACAATCTGTAAGATCTCATCAATGTTACTATTATGGAAAGTATGGAAAACCCACACAATCATGGCACTGGGAAAGAGACCAGTGGCACTCAGAGACGGAGGAGAGCACGGTTATTCAGCACTGGTGCAGGCTCAGGGGAGTCTTCTCTGAAGGCTGAGAACTGCCCTTTGTTTCCAGCATCTTCCACACAGTGCGACCGACTTCCAGGTTTGGAGACCTTCTCCCACAGGTGGCCTTGACGTGGCCCCCTTTCTCCAGGCAGCTCTGGTTCCTGCCGTAGCTGCTGAGCAGGTCTGAGGACAGGAGCAGAAACAAGCAGGTTGCAGCTACTAACAGAGATCAAAAGAGACATCTTGGGAAGGAGGTGCTGCTACCAATATTTGTGTCTTAAGGACAAAATACCGAGCATCTTTCGCTCTCACCATGCACATAATGCTCACGGCATGGACATTGGTCGACCAATTGCTGCTACAAATATTTGTTGAACACCTCATTTGAGCCCAGGAGTGCAAAGATAAACAATAAAGAGCAATAAAGGAGGCAGAAATCTAATGGAAATAAGAAGAATCAGAAGAAGATAACGTTCCATTGACTTTCGACATGGGGGAAGAGCTGTTGTGGTATCCTGAGACCCCGAGGCTGCTCGTGGGCACAAGCACATACATGTAGGAACATGCATTAGTTGCACATGGAAGATGTGCGTGTGAATCACCATTCAACAGAGACAAGAGGGGAGGCGGTCCTGTGACTCCATCATCCTCACACCTCCTTTCCATCCCCTCCCTCTGATTCATCCCTTGGTCGGTGCATTTGTCACTGTGGGTCCTGGTTAGCTCTGCATTTCTGTGTTCTGAAATCTAGTGTATGTTAGCATGATATTAAACTCCTTTGTATCTCATCATTATTTTGGTGAATAACTTCACATTTTATACATGACGATTAAGTACTGGTTCATCATCTGATACTTTAAAAAAACATGTACAATATAATTCTCATCCTAGGTTAGTGTCAACTTCTTCAGTCTTAGGTGAGAAATTAAGTGTTACACCGTAATTTTAAGAAGAGCCTCCTGTCGTGTCATGGTTTGGACACTTTTCTAGAGCATTGCCTGGGGAGGGGGATTCTCCCCAGCAGCCCCAGAGCAGGAGCCAAGTGCTGGGCTCCCTGGAGCCTGCAGCGCCTCGGAGCCCCAGCTGCAGGTGCAGACCTCTGTGTTGAGCATCATGAAACTTCCTCCTCCACAGCAACAGCTGGATTTGTGTCCGGGAGCCAGTGTTCAGACATAAGGTGAGTGACACGCATGAATGTATGCAGTTTGGAGACAGCAGAGAGATAATGTCAACTCTGATTCCTGTTTTTTTCCAAACACAGAGAATAGGTTGAAGGTCACAAGTCAAAATTAAAGAAAAATGGAAAACAGATGTTAAGAAGCTCACATAGGAATGGAAGCCCAAGCAGTGAGGAAATTATTAAAAGGCAAACACTGTCAAGGGCGTGTGTGCACGCGCATGCACACACACACACACACACATCCCCCCTCCCCAGAGAATCAAGAGTGAGGGGCTCAGAAGGTCTTATTTTCATAATGATGTATTTATAATAGTTTGACTTTTAAATATTTTTAAAGTGACTTAATTCCATGTATTCTTTAAGTCTAGAGACAAATTTTGGGACTAAAAGTTCTTAGAACCTACCCTTTATAGTGTCCTAAAGAGATGAGGCCTGGGACCAACCTCTTTTGTGAAAATATAGGCACTTTAACCTTCAAAGAATTGCACTTAACTAAAAAAAGAAAAAGAAAGGGTTGTCTTTAAATTATCTTCCCATTTATCAACTCTCGAGTGAGTCTTGATGTTAGAAGGAGCATATGATGTTTTGGAATCCTAGGAAAAAACTCTGTCCTGAAACCTTTTTTTGTGTGATCTTTCAGAAAGTCAGATTAAAGTCATAGAAGTGAAAAAGAGACGTTTTATGTGACTGAAAAGCAATTCCCAACATTTAAATAAAACCAAGAATTAAGAGAAATAGTTAAAAATACATCCTCTTCAGTGTGTGTTTTGATCCAAAAGCTCCCCCGTGGTCTCGCGGGCATCCACGCACTCGTGGTGATCAGCATTGGCCACCGACCTTCGAGGATGGCAGAGGCATTGGCAGTGTTGGCAGCAGGTGCAGAATCAAGAGCTGGTGGTCAGGGTCACTGCTGGGTGCTCTCGGGTGGGGAGGTCACCATGAAGACAGGAGCATCAGCACCAAGCCCAGGCTGGGGCCACGGCACATCTGGAAACCTAGAGGCTGCAGTGGGCTCCAGGAAGCCAGCCGCGTCACCGTCACGAGCTCTCAGGGCCAGGAAGAGCCGGAGCCACGCCTCAGAGCAGTGGAACACCACCTGGAGCACCTCCTGCCCCCGGCTGCTCCCGCCCACCTCCACGGCACACCACTGTGGACCTGCGTCTTATTTTCTTGTGAGAAGACACGGTTAGCCGGATGAGCTTCACACAGTCCACTCCACTTGTGAGCCCCGTTCAGCACTGACAGCCTGGAGTCTAGCCTCCAGCAGGAGCCCCTGGAGCAGAAAGTCCTGCAGGCTGTGCTCACTGCCCACCCTGCCGCATGTTTCTTTAGCTGTTTAATGTTATTGAGAGCGATCGCGTCACACTCATTAAATCCCAGGCACTGTTCTACATAGTATAGTCACCTAGTCCCCATGACAACCACGCGTGGTAGCTGCTGTCGCCGTCATCTCTGTTTGAAAGTTGAGAGCACTTAGACACAGAGAAGAGAAGCGATGGGCCCAATGTCACACAGCAAAGCTCGGCATGGCTCCGAACCTGTGCTCTTAACCATCGTACCCTCTGTGCCTTTCAGAGTTCCCAGGAAAAGGGTCGGGATTATGAGCTGGGACTTGTGACACCTTGCTCATGAGCACAGGTAGTGATGGGGACTTCCTCAAGTCTGCTTCAGCGTTGAATGCACAGCACAGCCACGACTGTCAGGACTCCGCAAGCTATTTGGATCAGCAGTAAGTCACCGTCCTCTTGTCTGTACTGTAAACACGTGGCCTCAACATTAGCATGATAAATGGGTTCATAATAAAACAGAACATGGTTCTATTTAAGGATGAATTAACAAGAAGAAAACTGATTGTGTGTCCCCGACACAGAGCCATCTGCTTGGAGAACGTCCATGGCCCTAATAGGTGAGTCTCACAGAAGTGTGGAGGAACTCGGGACCCGTAGGGACTTGGAGCAGTATGGCCGCAAAGACTTTCCAGAAGCAGCTCCTGGCCTGGTGCAGAGCCTGTCTGCGGAGCAAGGCCAGCCGTGAGATCAGGACTCGCATGCCAGCAATTGCTGGGATTGAGACACAACTACTTGGTTTCATAATCCTCTTCTTCCGGGCGACCAGCTGTGGTTCCTCAGGGCGGATTAACTAGAACCTGATGGTTTTGGGCCACTCAGCAACGCCAGCTAGGAGCTGTGATTCCACAGGATGCACGCTGAGACCATGGAACCTTGAACTTAAACACGGTCCCTGAGGAGTCCACCTGTGGACGTGCACGGGCCAGTCTGTGAAGAGACAGGACAGGAAAAAAGCCAACAGGAGCAAACCTAAGTCCCTCCGAGGCACTGACAGACGCTGGCTCACCCGCGGGCCAAGGACACCTGCTCCTGGTCCTATGCCTGCTGTCCCTCCTGAGCCAGGGCCCTGCGGGATGTGGGGACCCCTTATGCAGTCTGCACAGCACACAGGGAGGTTATGAGGTCTACATTAGGTTCAGAGACAGCCTTTGGAGGAAATGGGTCTCCTCAGCAAGAACCTCGCTTCACTGCTCCCCAAAGTCAGACGCGGAATACATTCCTGGATGCCTTCTGCCAAACAGAGGGGGCTGCAGAGAACAGCCTAGAATCTGACCCGCCTAGATTTGACTCCCAAGCAAAATGGCTTTGGTTCTTTCACGGTGGACACGACTGCTCAAGTCCAGATTTCAAGTGCTGAGCCTTGTAAGACGTGACTGTTGGAGAGAGCCCGAGGTGAGAGATGCGGACGAGTCTGGTCATGGCCCGGATGGCGTCTTACACAGGATTAGCTCGCTCCTAACCCTGGCTCCAGCTCCCGTGCTGAAGGGAACCTCAGGTCCAGCGCGTGTGTGGCGCAGCGCGGAAGCTGTGCGTGCGTCTCTGCGCCGCAGCGTTCCAAGGCAGAGCGCAGCCAGGGGTCCGCGCCTCTCCTGCAGACGCCCTTTTTTTCCCGAGGGATGCCTATGTCCACACCCATGGTCTCCGAGTGAACTCCTGCACATGCGTCAAGGCCTGCGTCAGGGGCCACCACGTGGGGGGTGTTCTCATGACGCGTCTCTTCCTTTCGTACAGTGATTCGTTGCTCCTTTATTTTGGGGTTCAGGTGTAATGTTCCTGCCTTAATATCCCGGGGGTCGCATCTCCTCACCGTCATCACTATTATCCTTAGCCCTCGGTCATTTCTCCAGGTGGAGTCTTTAAGGACCTTGCTGGTGGCTTATTTGTCTTTGATCACTAGCACAAAAGCCAGGAGCCTGAGGGGCATCTGGCCCGTGCTGGCTGAATGCGTGGGTGCGTATGTCAACAGCAAAACCAAACAAGCCACCCCACAGAAGAGCCTGGGCTTCCCCAGGTGCATCCTCTCCGATCCTTCAGAAGATCAAAGAAGCAACGTTGTGTTTTCCGATGTGTGAATCCAACGGGGGCAGAGAGGACCCGAAGGCGTTGCCCTCAGGTCGGACTCTCCTGCTCATTCCCCGAGTGTCCGCTGGGGTTCCAGGTCCTCTCCAAGTTCTTCAGCTCTGCTCGGCACCGTTCCGAAGCTCCGCCCAGCAGCCGGCATCTTTGGGGGCTGTGTAGTTTCCCTGTGGGAGGTGTCTGTTAGGTCTGCAGGAGAAGGTGGCTCTGTCTGCAACTCAGCGCTGGACTTCTTTGCTCTATTTTATTTTTAACGTGTGTGTGTGTGTGTGTGTGCACGCATGTGTATGCATGGTACAACGTGACGTTTTCATGTGTGTGCACTGGGGAGGATTGAATCAGGCTAGTTAACATCTCCATCACCTAAATACTTATCATTTCTTTGAGGTGAGAGTTCCTAAAATCCACTCTTTGGCTATTTTGAAATGCATAATACATCACTATTAACTGTGGTCACCTGGCAACAAATGCAAAAGTTGACAAATGAGATGGTGTCACAGAAACACTCCCACCCTCCCTGCAGAGGGACAGTCAGCAGGGAGGAGAGACAGTCAGACCGGGAGAAAGAAAATACTTGCAAATGGTGCGTGAGATGCAGGGCAAGTGTCCCAAATGTACAGGGAGCTGACGATATCCAACTACAGGACACGTCGTCCTGTGGACATGGACAAAGGACCCAACAGACATTTCTCAAGGGGAGACAGAACTATGGCTGATAGATATTGGAAAATGCTCAGCGTCTCCGATCATCAGAGAAAGGCAAACTGAAAGCACAGTGTGACCCCCTCACTCCTGGTGGGCCGGGGTCTATCCAGAGGAGGGTGATGGCAGGTGCTGAGGAGGATGTGGAGCAGAGGGGCTGGTGAGCTGCTCCTCTTCACTGTGACCTGGATGGTTCTGGTCTCCTGGCTCAGACTCCGAGGACCACCCGGGAACCACACCCAGCAGGGAGAAGGGGGTCACTGACTGCTCCCCCCAAAAGCAGTGTGTCTCTGGTGGTACCTTCCCTGAATATTGCGCAGTTACGAAGTTTCAGTGACTCTTATTATGACCACACTCTAATTCATTCAAATTTAACATGTTTAAAAACGAAATGGAGGCAGAGGCACCAAATCATCTAACTTACTCAAACGGTCACCTCAGAACCATTCAGCTCTCTCTTCTTCAGAGAACAGTATCAAGCCAGCGGGGCCCTGGAGGCCTGGATCCTCTTCACCGTGGGTGTGGAGAACAGCAAGCTTCTGGATGCACTAGGCCCGGCGGCTGCCCCTGGGTCTAGGGTCCAGTCAGCAGAAGCCACAGCCTCTCTGGACTTCCTGTTTTCTCACTGATAACTCCAGGAATGAGAGCAGCCAGTTTTATTACACAAGAATTTGATTCTTCATAAATTTTTCTAGGTCTGCTTTGGTGGCAAAATAAAAGCAAATCTATTTCATATTTCTTCATGATAAAACTTTGTATTATTAATGCTATTTCTTTGAAATATCATATTTCATATACATTTTTCATGCACCCATCTGCCATTCTCTGCTTAATAATAAGAAAACACCTTCTGAGTAGGAGGCACTGTGCCTGGTGTTTGTCAAAGGAAAATGGATAAGACGTGGTTCCTTTCCTGGGAAAGGAATTGTGCCCATGTCAAGAAGTGCTCAGGAGCCGCGGTAGGAAGCCTGGGAGGGTGGTGTGCAGAAGAGGAGCTCAGGGAAGGGGGCGCCAACGTTAACATTGCAGGAAAGGGGCCAGTGAGTCTGAGAGGAGGGCTTTCCAGGCTGGAGAAGAGGGAAGGATCTGAGACAGCACGTGCCAAGGCACTGAGGACACAGGGCTTACAGCATGCTAGGAAACATCCATTTAGGGGGCTCAAACATGGGGTGTGAGCGGAGGGCAGCGGGGGTGTTGGGAGGTGAAGACACTTAGGGCACCTGCTAAGGACTCGGTGCTGCTGTGTAAGCAGGGGCCATGGCACGCTCTGTCGCATGCTGGGGAAAGGGTGAGAGGCCACGTTGAGATGAATCTCATAGGCACCTGTGCCAAGGAAAGGGTGCCAGTCATTAAAAGCAGCAGCAGGCCATGGAGAAAGGTTCTGCTTATTCCTCTTCTGACTCTTGCTGAATGAGGCCAGAGGGAACAAAGAGCGACAGGAGATCGGCAGCAGGCAGAGCGCACAGGGCGGAGGCTGCACGGGGTGGGGAGTGGGGGTGAGGGAAGGGGCTAGCTTTAAACGGATTTGATTCAAAGTTAAAAAAACTCCAGAATGCCACAGGTGGAGACGGATGGTGCCGTGGAGTTGGGGCTCCCTAACACAGGAGGGGTGAAGGAGGAGAGGCTGCAGGGCAGGGCAGGGCCACCACAGCACCTGGGCAGTGCCAACACCAGGCTCTCACACTCCGGAGCGGCTCAGGCAGTACGAGAACACGGAGACGCCCAGGCCAGGAGAGAAGAGACGCCCCGAAGCAGGAGAAGCCACCACTGTTGGGGACCCACAAAGGCTGCCTTAGGAAAAGTGCTCATAAACCGTAGGCAGAGCTCTTGATGAAGCCATCGCTGATGATCTTACCCAAGAGCAACTGGGGCGGGTCGAGACAATTCGAAAAAACAGCTCTCTGCAGCTGGTTGCTGTGCTGGAAGGTGTGAAGTGAAATGAGCAAAGAATAGGTGAAGAACTGGGACTCCTAGGGTCCTTTCCTTGTCTGTGTGGTTTATTATTTTGCCTTATCACCTTTTTTTGAAAAAAATTAGGTCCCATAGACCTTAATTTGGGACTCCATATTAGGATGGGAGTATTGAAGTCAGAGAGAAACACCTGTGGAAATTCCCCTTTGTGGGTATGCTTTCCACATCCTCTGCTGTCCCCATCTGGGGAGCCAAGTGGGACCTGCCACCATCTCAGCCATCCCGGGATCACAGCAGCAAACTCCGCTCCCTCCTGTGGGAGCTGCGGAGACCCCAGCATCTCCAGCGTGCCCTGTGGCTCCCCAGAACACACATACCTGAAAGGTCTCCGAAGTTCAAACTCTACATTTAACCACCTTCCATAAATGTAAAAGTTCTAACACAAAAAGCATTACTGGCCCGGAAGTTCCCAACGCCCTGTGAAAATCTCTGTGAAAGATAAAGGTGGGCATTAGAAAAATATGGCACCTCCTAGGACTTTTACAATTTCAGTCTAGTGTATGAGTTTAAAAGCAAAGAAAGAGAGAAAGAACAAGAAGATTAGGTGAGGACTATCTATTCTGGTCTTCACAGAATTATTTGGAGGGTGATATTAATGACTTGATAATGCTAATAGAAATTTCTGAAACTTAATTGCATTTCAAAGAGATTCTGTTCTTTTCACCAAATGGCTAAGTAATGCTCGATTGTACTTGTTTATTTTGGGCTTTGTCAGTTGGGAAAATTCTTTAAAAAGAACAAGTTAAATAGCCAGGAAATTAAGTTTGCTGAAAGTACAGTGATTAAATTATCTTATTGCTATACAGACTGATAGTCCAGAAAACGGCACGCCTGCTAGACAGAACGTTCTGTTGGCTTATTGTGCAGCCTGATTACCGCAGTCTTTAGGGCTCAGGGAAACCCACTAGAAGTTCCATTTAAGTTCACTGTAGCTTTGTGGTTATTTTTAGCCTAATTTGTTAAGAATTGGCTTGATCTATTTCATGAAAACAACCCTTATTTTTCTTGTGTGACCCGGTGGTCTCTTCTGGAAAATGAATCTCTTCAATGACAGGCTCGTTCAGAGCTGGTCTCAGTGTTGTCCCCATCTCCTGGTCTCAGCCGGAAGCCTGCCTGAACAGCCCTGGGTGGTGAGGAGCTCCCACCGCACTCGGCTCACTCCTGGGACGTCCATTCTGCTTCTCATGGTTTGGTTTTCTATTAAGCAGCTATTTTTTCTGGGTTTCAGGTCCGGTTCCGCCACCTCAGCAATACTGTACTGCCACAGGTTTGTCACAGACTCAGGAACAACAGGACGGGCCCGAGTCCTGGACAGGAGGAGCCCCTTCCCCAAGCCACACGTCCCCTAGGCGCAAACACAGAGGTGCTGGGTGTGATCTTCGCCTTGGCATCCATGTTTTGTTTTGCAAGATGAGTTGGGCACAGGGGAACTGAGAGAGAGACCTCGGGAGCTGAGCCCAGCCCCAGGCTGTGTGAGAAGATCAGCTCCGTCCTAAGAGCCCCCCCCAAGGGCTGTTTGTTTGCTTGCTTAAAGCTGCCTGCTTCACGTCAGAGGGCACAGTGTCCACGGGGACCGGGTCCCCAAACAACTGCACAGTTTCTGCCCTTTTGCTGGGAAGTCATCTGGGGAGTCAGAGGCGCCTGGAAAGGCTCAGGTTGGATTTGGGGAAAGTGTCCACCTGGTGGGGCAGAGGAGACTCCGTGGTCAGATCCCCCAAGTCTGAGCTCTGGAATCTCGTTCTAAATGTGGCCAGCGCTTTTCCTTGGGGAGAACTGTAAGCTCACAGAACCCAAGAAACTGAAGCAGGGGTGCCAGGCAGCCCCCGGGGAGCACAGGGCCAGTCCACAGGCGGAGGGCAGGGGTGAGCTTGGCCAGAACCTTACTGTGTCCCAGGACGGGAAGGGTGAGGGTCAGTGGGCTCTGGCGGAGGGACTGCCCCTGGTTGCCCTGTGTCTGGCCTGAGGAGATGTCAGGGCCAAGGGATGTAGTTCCACTGGTGAGTTTGTTGAAGGAGGCAGGAGGTGGCAGGGATGCTGCCGGTTGGCTTGCTGAGAAAGCACCTGCTCAGAGGAATCACTCGCCACCTCCAGGAATCATGGTTTGGGAGCGCATCTGTCCAGGATCAGCAGGGACCCCAACTTCAAAGCACCATGACGTTCAGAAAGTAAAAATCACGAATAATACCAATCTGTACACCGCTTGTTCCCGCTAACAAAACCTTATTCTGGCAGGTTAAAATCATGTCTCTCACAAATCTGTTCTTGAAAGTGAGTTTTAACAGATGATTTTGGAAGCTTAAAACTGGACCAGTAATTTGCCAATCTTCCCTTGACTGAGGTCTTCCTCTTTATGCTTTGATCTCAGTGGGTGCAGAGCCGTAAGGATGGTTGTGAATGGAAATACAATGGAGAGTTGCTCCAAATATTACTCCACAATAAAAACGTCATTTTAAATGATTGCCTGAAATAATAGCTAAGGACAAAGTATTCTTTGCACTCTCATGTCTTGATTTACTACATGTACATGGAAGGGACCCTGAACACAATTCACCTGCAAATCCAGTGTCACACTGAAGCAAGCTCAGTGTGGTGCGGACCATTTGCCTGTTTGGCATGCTGATGCCCTCATGTGCCTCAGGACGCCTGTCGCTGAGGAGCACTGAGGTTGACACGGGCGTTCAGCGGGAGATGTAAGGGTCATGGTCAGCTCCCCCCTTGGACCGTGATTCTGTAGCTGCAGTCCGAACGCCATCTCTCGCAGGCCAATTTGGGGTGCCATCTGGTTTTGTAAACAGTGTTCTGTTGGAGAGCGGCTGTGCCTATCAATTACTATATCGTATATCTCAGGGTTTGTGCTGTGGCTGTGGCTGTGGCGTTGCCGGGAGACAAGGGGCTCTTTCATCCAGAAGCTGATCCTGGCAGGGAGGACTCAAAACCCAAGGCTGCCAGCCCAAGTGTCCCACCGGCCTCTCCACATGGCTAGGCTCCCAACAGCACTGCAGCCTTGGAGGACTTGGGGGCTCAGGATCTAAGTTCAGGAGGTCCAGTGGACAGTGTAGAAGCCACACTGCCCTCCCGGCCTGCCTCAGAGGCCATAAGCTTCCGCTGGTCTCAAGTGGGCTGTGGGCTGTGGGCCCACCATATTCAAGGAGACGACTCACAGGCCCACCTTGAGATTGGGGTACAGGTCATGCTACAAAGGGAACGTGAGGAAGGAGGCATTTTTATTGCCATTTTTGGAAAATTCCATCTCGATGCCAGTCGATTTCTAGCTATGTTCCTGTTCAGCGGGTAAGCGTCCAAGTTCCCTTGGACTCTGTCAGCCCTCCCACCCTCACGCCCTTACTCCAGCTCTCTGGTGGGTGGTCTCGCCAGTTTAGACCTATTCTGTGGTACAAGGCTGAGCACCAGGTGGAAGGTCAACTCCTTTTGGGGGGGTTTGTGTTTATTTTTGGTGGCTTTTCAGGGCTGCCGAGGAAATGCACTGTGATGAGTTATGACGTTGAAGACTTCCGTGGGATGTCTCCATGCTCGGGAAATTCACATCGAACACGCAGAACACATTGCTAATCCAACCAAGGAAGTCTGACTATCAAGAAATGGTTTCTTCCCTTAAAGTTGGAATCCCGAATTAGATTTCAATGGAAACAGGAGTGGTAACAAGCTGCTCTGTATAGAGGTCATGCAATTTGTGGTTATGTTTCAGGATGTGAATTTCAGCTGCAAACTAACTCATCCTACCAACATTCAGAGACCCTGTTGGGTACAGTGTCTACACAGCGATAGGAGCCTGCCTGGCCCTGAGGGGCTTTGAGGCTAGCCTGCAGGACCCGGGAGAGCACAGAGCTAATTCAGCACGCAAATGTACAGTTCCAAACCGTGGTGAGTACAACAAAGGGAAGGAGAGGAAGGAAAAGGAAAGCTCATTAGATGACTCAGCCAAGAAGTATTTGAGAATCTGATCTCACCTGATACCTGATGCTGGGAAATGACAACCTGTGAGGCCGATTTAGGGGGAAAAGTGGGTTTTTTTTTTTTTTTTTTTTAAGGAAGAACTTTGTAGGAGGCCCTGAGTCAGATAAAGTGTTGTTAGATTTCATTTTATTCGGGCAGTATAAATGTGTGGGGCTCACAGTTGTGTTTCCACAGTCCTCTGGCTGCTGCTATATGCAAGATGGATTGAAGCAGGGAAGAGTAGACTCGTCCTTCCTAACATCTTGGCAAAATCAAAGAAAAATTCACTTGGGAAGTAATTTACCAAGAAAAAGAAATAAACGAACACCTTAAATTTCCCTATTGCAGCAAAGGAATAGGTGAACCCATGACCTCCCCAGAGAGACACAAAGGCTGGTGGGGTCTACCCGCACACATCACCTCATCCAGAAAGTCCCGCTCCTACTTCTCGCTGCCTCCTGGGCCTCCTACCCTCCTGGCACAAATGCCCATTATGACCCTGTAGAGACCCTCTTCTCTCTGCTCACTGAGATCTTAGTTGCAAATGAAACGCTTCCTTCCCTGGAAAGCTGACCCCGCCCACCACCATACTCCTCTCCAGCTCCAACTCTCTTGCACTTACTTTTAAAAGTCTCTTGTATGTTTCTGGAGGGTGCAGAGCTAAATCCACATATGCAGGGTACAATTCTGGGTTCTGCTGCCCACTGCACCCCAGGGCATGGCACAGCATCCTGGGGAGGTAGGTGTGACCAGGGGTGGTAGACAGAGCCAAACAATCTTGGAGCACTTACATGTCCATCTTCTTTAAAAAATGACTTATTAAAATTCCCCTTCTCATAAGCCATCTCCTACAATCAATCCTCCAGCATGTATTTTCAATGCTGCCTCTAAAAATGTTTATTGAATTAAATTCAACTTTAAATTTAAATAAGATTTTAAACTTATTTTGAAGCTGGTTAAGTGGGATTTATTCATTTACTTGGATAAAATGCTGCTTATTGCCATTCTAAAAGAAAAGTCATATAGATTAAAAACTGTGTTAAAATGACACAAAATTCATGAAATGAAAGTAAAATCAAACTTAAATTTCATGCCGACCCCTGGATATTGCCAAGTTAAGTCTCAGTTGGGATCTGTTACTTGAGAATTCCAGTTCTACTGAGTCAGTGAAGTGCTCACTTGCTAGGGTATCCTGGGATACTGTGTAATATTACTTGATGTTTAGGGTTAAGTCATTTAAGAGATCTAAGAAACGATGAATAAGAGATCAAATGATGTCTGTATGATGGACACAATATAAAGCTCACTGTATTTAAAGTGTGATGGAATATTTCATTCAGGATGACATGCCACATGGTGCTACAAGCACAGCTGAGTGTCCCCAAGAAGCTGTGACAGGTGTCACACCAACGATGGTTAGCTCAGGGCTTCTTCAATCCAGTCCAAACCCCCACCTCTCCCGATCCAGCCCCAAAGTCCAGGATCATAAGGTCGTCAAGGTGACTTATACCTCGGGTCCTCACGTTTTTTTCCTCGAAATTTACTAAACTTAGAAAAGAAGAACCTTAAGTGTTCTTATTTGTTTATTGATAAGTGATTAAATAAGTCCTACACAGAGTCTTTACAATTTCTTTCTTTTGCTCAAGTGATATTAGTGACAAATAAATGGTCATCTCATAATTTCTTTTTATGACTTGTCACCGTTCAGCGTTGGGATGTCACACTGGCTGGAAAGGTAACAACACTCACTGTGGCAAAAAAGAGGGAGCTACGGGGTGGAATGGGATGGACGAAAGCACTCAGTGGGCCACAGAGCCCTGGTCCCCTGGTCCCCTGGGCCCACCTCCCATCATGCAACCCTTGCGCCGCTTCTTATCTAACCCAGGAAGAGCACAAGGAGAGGCCGCTGTCCTCTATGGGTGCCAGGCTGGGGATGGTGGCCTCCTTGCTGTGTGGCCTCCTCTCCTCCCGCAGATCACTTCTGGCTGTAAGAAAACCCCAGAGCCCACCTCCTGCTTGGCCACTGCCACTCCTCAAGACTTGACTTGGTGATTTTCTTTCAAATTACAGTTATTGCTCAGTTTTATTTTCATCTAGGCTGATTGTGGATGAGTGTGTTTGGAGAGGGATTAAGTATTTTACCTTCCTGCATCATAAGTGTGCAAAGAACCCCTGCAGGATCTCAGGTGATGGATGATTAGTTTGGCACCTGACCAGAGTGAGGTCCTGCCGTATTTTATTTCTTACTAACACAGGGAGCATTCAGCCCTTGGTCAACTCAGCTATCTGAAAAGCAGCTCCTCAGACACATTTACAACCTGGAGAACAAATTTATGCAATTTTAGGTCCTCTGCTGATTTATCTGGAAAGCTCATTATGAAGATAATGAATTCAGCAGGTGAGCATCAGTAAATGCTCTTGCACACCGTCACTTTCTATCAGAGCTGGCGTTTCCGTCCTGGGGCACGGCCAGCCTCGTGACCAGGTATTGGAGATGTGGCCTCTTATTTTGGATTGAAGACTTCCCTGGATCAATTTTCCCTTCAGTATTGTACACACTTAACCAGAGTATTTGTAACCTGAGCCAAGAGCATCTGTTAGCCAGATACCTTCAAATATTCAGGGTAAAGGGCAGTCATAGTGCAAATACAGAAATGATTCTTCTTTTCTTTATCTGTATTTTGAAAGAGAGATGAAGCTCTGACCAGAGTACTTCTTCAGATGGAGTTAGGAGTGGTCTGAGGGCTGAGGTCGGGGGTGGAGGGCACAAGTGACCCACTGAGGACCTCTTCTTCTGTCCACACCATGAGCTCTTCAGGAAGGACCTACTGTGGGCCACGACTGACAGCAACCTAGGCTCCCCAAACACACACAGTTCCCAAGGGTAGATAACGGAAATGACAACGGAAATGTAAACTGAGATAACACAAGTCCAAGTTTCCAGGAGAAAACAGCAGGAGGCTGTGTCAACCGAAACCCAGCAAATGCAGGAAGAGGGTTTGGGTTAAGTGCAGAGACTTAAAACAGGCCTCTGGATCCTTCCTGAAGATTAGGGAGGAAGAGTGGAAGGACAAGAAGGAAGGAGAGGAACAAGAGTTAAACACTTAAGAAGATGATTTCCAATCCCTTTCTGAAGGACTGGGGCTTTGGGACTGATAACCCTGTGACATTTTTAGGCACCTTGTTGATCAATAAAAAATGAAGATGCACCATCATTAGTATGTCTTTTACATTAAAATGATCTCCAAATGGCATTCGTGAGGTTTGTCATTTTCAGATTATTATAAAACAAGCATCCAGTGACCCGCGGCTGATTTGGATCTTTCCAGCTCTATACTTTCTATGCCTCCGTTTCCCCATCCAAAAAATCAGGCATGATTATATCAATCAACTCTTAGATGTCCTGTGGGTTAGCAGTGCATTAGCGCATGCGAAGTCCTTGAAGAATAACCCTGGCAATACACTGCTCTCTAAGCCTTGAGCTTACTATCTTTGCACGAAGTCTTACAATGAGTTATCCATTGTATCGTTCCTTTCTTCACAAATATGCTATTTTTTCTTCATAAGATTTTAATTCCTTATTTTTTTGTTGTATTTATATTTTGAACTGAGGTGTATATGGTTTCAAAATATATTTGAATTATAGAGATCACAAGGCAGTCATTTTGAAGAGTTTTGTTGTACATAACTAAAAACAAAAGCAGAGTATGGGGTCATGAGCCTAAAGTCGTCATCTGTACACTCTCTGAACACAGTTTTCTTTACTTTAAATCTCTTCGCCCAAGAGTAGCCACAGAAAAAGCTGGGATTGAGCTGGCTTGGGAGTGGAGATCAGCCCGTGGGTGTGTGAGGTCGGTGTGCCTGGGGTGCTCCTCCTGGACCACGGGCCCGGGCCCGAGGAGCAGGGTGTGATGAGAACACAGAAGAAGTGCCAGTGCAGAGTGGAGCCCAGAGCTGTGCTGGGAGCAGGGTTCCAGCTGAATCCCGCTGTGAGCTACGTGGAAGCCACGGGGCACCCAAGTGTACAACAGTGCTGGGCGCAGCGCCAGCTGTCACAGAGAATTCACGTCACCTGTGGTCTTTGTCACTGTGATTCTACATGGGACCAGCAATAAAAATGTTTGCCTTTGTTTGTTCACAGTAGTTAAGAAAGGCACGGCTTTACACTGCCACCTCCGCTGACGTCACCCCCAACCAGTGCTGCAGCCACAGCCTTGCTGGCCCGGCTAAGAGGACTGGGAATAAAATTCCAAGGCCCTTACAAGACTCCAGTGTAGTCACTAACTAGACTCGAGGGAGAGGTAAGGATTAGAGGGCTGGGGTTGTGGCTCAGTGGTAGAGCGCTTGCCTGGCATGTGGGAGGCACTGGGTTCGATTCTCAGCACCATGTATAAGTAAATGTACAAAATAAAGGCCCATTTAAAAAACAAACAAACAATAAAAGGTATCTCTAAAAAAAAAAAAAAAAAGATAAAGATTAGAGCTACTAAGTCATTAACAGTCACCCAAGTGGTAAGAACTGGAGCTGGGATTTGAGCCCAGTCTTGTATGACCACCAAGCCACACTCCCCTTCTGTTGTATGTGCTCTTTGTGTTGGTCCCACATCCTCTATTCCACAGACTTGAAGATTGCAAAGCAATTTTGCAGACTTTCCTAGGCCTGAGTCAGGGCATTTCTAAAAGTCAAAGAATAAAACAAATATAGTTTTAAATTTACGTTGATGTATTTCTATAACTGAATGTGCCTGGCCTCATGAGAACTCAATGCATCGTCCTTATTTCTTATTTGCACAGATGCTGCTGGGAGTTCTTCTGAATTGGCATCAGCCTGCAGGTTTAGCATTTGGAAACTGCTGCATAAACCAGAGGCCTTATTTCTTCTGGCTGCAGGTTAAAGCCACACGTCATATGAGAAGGGTGACTGAAAGAGGTGTGTGCAAAGTGGCTCTGCGGATGTTAGACCACATCGTCTCCTCTATTTCTGTGATCGACTGAAAATCTGTTTCTGGGAAGTAATTTGACCCTAACCTGGTGCACATGATGCTGAGGATCGGGACTCCTCGTGGGTGCCATAATGTGAGGCTGACACACATCCATTTTCAGTCACTGCTTCTTGGTTAAACACATATTCAGTTAGTATGATTCTGTAGGCTTCATTTTAAAATAGAATATTTGCATAATATGAATGTTTGTTTCATTGCAAACTTCATACATTGATAGCCAGTTCCCAAAGCAAGAGGTGGGGCCATGTTGGCAGTGACTGGGTCCTAAGGGCCGAGTGGGCACCATCTGAACAGGGAGCAGCTTCACCCAACACAGTGCCAATGGCGCCTTGGCTTTTGGCGTCCCACCAGGCTTGGAGCAACAGACTTCTGTTGTTTCTAAACTACTCAGCCTAAGGTATTTTGTTATAGCACTCCAAACAGACTAAGACAGTCTTTTAAATATTTTTATGTCAATACTTTGAATATCTAAATATTTTCATTTAATTTCAAGTTTCATTTGACTTATGTAACTTGAATTTGGAAGTAACTTGAAATAATACCATTTAGCTAGATTCCTAAAATTTTCTTATGAGATTTCGAAGGGCATATGTATTATGATTTTCTAACTTGCTGAAGTTGAGATACATGTTCACATTATTGTTCACACAAATGAAGTGTTTGCCAAAATGCTCTCTGTGCAGAGCTCAGTACACTCTTATGATTTGGCTTTCGGAGCTGATCATAGATTTTCAATATGTTCTCATCTGCCACCAAACAGTGCTACCCGGAGCCAGCTAGTTGGTCTCTTCAGAGCAGATGGTGAGAGGCTCATGTCCACCAGCCAGAGGCAGCATCGCGTGATTCCACTACCACTCGTCTTGACTCCTTTACCCCTAAAGTCCCGCTCTTTCCTAGCCTTTAAATATTCACTGACCTTAATTTAAAACCATCTTAAATTCGGAAATAAAAAGAATCAACACTTTCAAGAAAAGATCCTTAAAAGATTTTCAAACCCTGGGGCCACTAAGAACCTGAGCACCCTTGAGGTCCAGGGAGGGGACCTGCTCTAAACCTGCATCTTCACCTTAAAAAAAATCTGTGGAAGGAAAGCAAAGAGAGGATCTGTTTAAAAACGAATTTTAAAATACTGCAACGACTCTTTGGGAGGAATATATTTTAATAGCCTTAATTTCAGGCAAAAACTTACCATTACCCTTTAATTAAGGTTCTGATATGAATTTCCAGGTAGGTGTGTCTAATAACAAGAACGACACCAGCGCCCGCCTCTCAGGTGGTTGTGAGGACTGAGGCTGTGCCAGGTGCCACCTTGCTGCTTGGCGGAGCAGGCGCTGGCTGGTGGCTGACCTCTGACGGGAGGGGCCCCTCCAGAGACTGTGAGTGGGTTGGCGCTGGCAATGGAGCAGGCACACTTAGCACACTGGCCTCTAGAATATAGATCTAAAACAGCCCTTAATTGTTATAAAAGCTCTAGGCTTACGCCCCACGTAGCTGGATGAAGGCTTGTTGTCCCAGACCTTTCAGTGACAGCGAGGGGACAGGGAACAAACTCACGAATCATAAACACAGAACCAAGAATGTGGAACTGAATTGTCGCGTGGTCTCAGTCCTATGTGGTAGGCAGGAGAGGAGCTCAGCTGCGCCTGCTCACAGGACCCCAGGAGTGGCAGGAAAGGGATGGCCAGTGGAGGGGGAGAGACAGGGTCCAGGTCTGCAGGGAGCCAGGCACCAGCACAGCACCTCTGATGCTCGCGCCTCCCCATCGTGTAACAGGCACCAGGCAAAACACTTTCCCATAAATGAGAACATAATTTTCCAACAAATCCCAGATCACGGTTTCTGTCAGAGTCAATGTTACTTTCTAAGTAAATGCTGGGGACTAATGGCTTTATAATGACATTTTTACAGAGTTTACTTATTTAAATAACCTCATGGCTATTAAATAACGACATTGGATCTGGCAGATGAAAGTACCTGTAGTTTGCTTTACAAATTTGTTTAGATCAATAACTGCCTCTTCAAAAAAAAAAAAAAGTTTAATGACCTTAGGCTGGAGTGGTCATGTCACCCCACTCTAAGTAGACCTGTGTTTCTCACTTGGAGCACAGTAGTGGACCTAAGTGCAGAAAACATTGTAGTTATTTCTGAGATACTTAGGCTGGCATTCATTTGCAAAAAAACAAACAAACAAAAAATGTTCAGGAAAAACAGGCCACATGAGAGCAGCTTACACAGGGGTGGAGTGGGTGGGCATGATGGATGGAGCCCTCTCCTCCTCTTCCGTCTTGTCTCTCCTTTCTGTTCCTAACCTAGGTTACTATTACTTGCACACTCACCCACCAGCTTTATTGTCAGAGACTGAGTCCCACAGAATGTCCACAACCTGGGTCAGAAACTCTTTAGCTGGGGCCTCCATCTGTGCTCAAAACAAGACCCCTGACCTGCTCTGCTCCCGCCCTCTTACCCTGCACTCCTTCTTGGAGAGGACTACTGTGTCCTCTGGAAAAGCTGTCTGTCATTACTCATGCCCACAGTGACTGCTACTGTAGTCTCAGGGGAAAAAAAAAGAAAGAAATCCTATTATTCCCTGGGACAGTCAGTCCTTTTTCTGTAATTTCCTACACATTAGAACATTTATAAGTTTTAGCAGGGTTTAGGGAAGGTTAAGGAACAATGGAAAGAAACTACATCAAGAGAGTAATTCAGAGTTGCTGCTCAGGCCAGAGCTACGTCGGCCTCCAAGTGAAGGGGGTGCTGTCCTCCCGTGCCTGGGACTGTTCCAACGATCTACAGGTCAAACCACCCCAAGTTGCCCTCCAGGTTAAGATTTGCTGCCATCCATATTGTCATAAATACATACAGGATTTCTCTCTCTCTCTCTCTCTCTCTCACTCACTCACTCACTCAGATTTACATTTTTGGTGGGTGCATGCTGGGGATTGAACTCAGGGGCACTTGATCACTGAGACACACCCCCAGCCCTATTTTGTATTTTATTTAGAGACAGGGTCTCACTTAGTTGCTCAGTGCCTTGCTTTTTGCTGAGGCTGGCTTTAAACTTAGATCCTCTTTCCTTAGCCTCCTGAGTGGCTGGAATAACAGGCGTGTGCCACTATGCCCAGCAGATTTACTTCTTTTAAAAGATGAAACAGCATTCAATTGCATACCTACACCATATTTTCTTTATTCCTTGGTCCATTGATAGACATTCAGGTTGATTCTGCATCTTGGCTGTTGTGACTCAAGTTGTGATGCGCATGGCAGTGCAGGTATTACTTCCATATACTAATTTTTTTTCCTTTACTCAGCAGTTGCATTGCTGGGTCACATGGCAGTTCTATTTTTAGATTTTTTCGAGGAACCACATACTGTTTTCCACAATACTTGTGCTAATTAGCATTTCCACCCACAATTGGGTTATTTTCTTACTATTGACATCTTTGGGTTGCTTGTATGTTTTGGATATCTACCCCTTGGCATATGTATGGTTTGCAAATGCTTCTCCCACGTAGCGGGTTTTCTCCTCTGCCCGTCGGTCCTCTGATTGGCTATGCAGAAGCTTTTATTTGCAGTAGTCTCATGGGTTCACATAAAAAGTCATTACCCAAAAAAGGTCATGGAGTTTCCTTCTGTGCTTTGTTCTATGGTCTGAACATCTCAGTCCTTTCAGTTAAGTCATCATCACAATAGACGCTCCTGCTCGAGTGGGGAGGGAGGGAGCAGGTGGGAGCCACAGGTCCAGAGCCACTCTGAAATCCAGCCAGTGCACGCTGTCAGGGATTCCCGCTCTGCAGGCAGGGAATGTTTCTTACTAGAGCTCACTTTGCTCTTGACTCTGCATTTGAAAGGACCTTCCTTTCTATAAGAGGGGCCTTAACTTGCTGCTGAGTGGATGTCAGTTCCTGGATGCACCCAGTGGGGGTGCAGACATCTCTTCACATTGAACCTCCTCAGTGTCTCCCAGTGGTGTGCTTTCACTCACCTCCTTCTCTTGAAAACACTGAGGGTTTCCTATGGATCTATTGGTACTGGCTCCGTGTCCCACAGCCCCATCCAAATCCTTTTCAAGAATTTTCTCCCGTAGGCAGAATAATGGCCTCCCAAACTTGTGCAGCTCATGACTGAAGTACTGTGGATGTGCTCTGTTCAGGGGAATTGAGGCGGCAGATGGAATTCAGGCTGTCATCTGGCTTTGAAGTAGGGGGATTGTTCCACAAGGTCCTTAGCAGTGGAAGAGGGGCCTGGAGAATCAGCACTGAAATGAAGGGATGTGACAGAGTCTAGAGGCCACTGACTGGGAAGGAGGAAGGGGCCATGGGGCCAGGAGCAGACAGCCCGTGGCAGCTGGAAAAGCCCCAAACTGAATCCCGCACCGGACCTTGGAGAGGAGCTTGGCTGGCTGACACCTGGATTATAGCCCAGGGAGATCAGCTTTGGACGTCTGACCTGATTCTGTATTTCAGAACTGTAGGAAAGCACAGTGTGCTGTTTAGGACACCAGGTTTGTAGAGATCTGTGATATCAACAACAGGAAGCTAATGCATTTGTACAACAGGCTTAGGCTACCTAGAGACCCTTCTGTTCCAGGCTACCTGCAGTGGGCCAGTCGCCCACATTGAGGTTTCAGAAGATGCTCTCAAATGCTCTTATAGCAGCATTGTTCATGGTAGCAGAGTATTGAGAAGAACCCCCATAGCCAATTATTAGCAGGCTGGATAAATAAATTCTGGAATATTTACACAATGAATGCCCATTTCCGGTTAACATTGCCTAAATGTCTATAGCATTATCACGACGGATAGAAACAAGCTCTTCCCCAGAATGTGATGTCAGAATTCTTTTAGATAAAATTTAAAAATAACATGGACATGCGTACCTGTGTTCTGAGCCTATACAGAGAAGCGGGGGAGAATTTGGCCACAATTAGGTAGAGTAGAGGCCCTGAGGCCGAACAACCCCTGGGGAAATGTGACCAAGGAGGAGATACTAGTTCCAAGAGGTCCGGTAATGCCCTCTTTACTAAGCCAGGCCAATTTGTAAGCGGCCATCATTATTCATTAAACTAAATATACAAACATAGGCTCATTTATATATAAAATTCACACTAAAAATTCAAAAATTAAAAATAGATAATAAAAAGTATGAAAAATATACCAAATATTTCCCAAAGGAAGCTGACATAACAATATTGCTATTGATTAAATACAAGATGTCATCAAGGACAGAGAAGAGGTCCCTTAAGCAAAATAAAAAGAGCAATTCACATAGAAGGCGTACTCCTTAGCCTATGTTCTGATTTAATTCTTTACAAATCTCCACTTAGAGAGAGATATTGAGAACACTTGAGATTTCTAGTTGCTTTTAGAAAACCAAGTTGTGATTCTTGTTGTCATTACATTACTTCTGGACAGTTATCATATGTGTCGGCAGAGAAATTCAAGATGATAGAAAAATATTTTCAGTAGAATATTATAGTGTTAAATAATGTGATTTTACAATTTTAAGTAGTTGATTCTGTACAGACTTTTGGAAACGGATAAATTAGCTAGGGTTGTAGCTGAACACGATTCATAAATCCCTATTATTTGCAAAATAAGAATGAACAGCAAAACATGAGGTCATGTTGTGACATGTCCTACAATGAGAAGCCAAAGAGTATTCTTCTGTTCTTTTGAAGGCTTAGTTGGTGAAGCAGAAGAGGAAAATAGTTTAGGAAATGCCGTTAAGATGTTTTGGAGACATGAATTAGGTTTAATAAGGAAAGCTTTAATATTCATAAGTACCATCTTCATTCCAAAGTCATGTTGAGCTTGGTGTGGATTTCGATCATCTCAGAAACAGGAACGTGGGAATGGATAGCAGTGAACTAAGTGGCCAATTTGGAGATTCTTGAGACTGACGTTAATATGTCAGGTATGTTTAACTTTAGTTCTAAACAGAAGCCGAACAATGGGCCAAGTGACCCTCCTGCCTGGCCTCTACCTCCTCTCCACTGTCCTTGTGCTGTTGCAGGAGGCGCCCTCCCAGGCACCTGGGCTTACCTTGAGCTGGGAGAAGTCGGAGCTGTTCCTGAAGGTTCCGCGGCACAGTGGACATGTGCTGCATGCTGCCGTCCTCCAGGGAGCTCTTAGAATGCAGGCGTCCTCGTCACTGCAGCCAACATCCTCCCTCCAGCAGGGCACCTGTGCGGCTGGTATGAGGTGCCCCCAAGCCTCCTGTGAATGCAGGAGCATTTGCAGGTGGAATGATTGGTCTGTGAGAGCTGCGACCTGGTCAGTCCATCCTCGTGTGAGTGGGCTGACGGGGTTGCACCGTAGGCAGGGGGCATGGCTGGAGGTGGGCCACGGGGGCATGCCTGGGGGTGCATCTTCTCTGTGTCCCCCTCCCCTCTCTTTCTGCTTCCTGACCTCACCATGAGCTGAGTAGCTTTCCTGCCCGGGGCCCTTCCACCATGATGTTCCGTCTCATCTTGGGTCCAGAGCACTGGAGTCGGCCCACCAGGGACTGAGACCATGAGCCCCAAATAGACGTTCCCTCCTCTAAGTTGTTCCTCAGATTTTTGGTCACAGTGCCAAAAAGCTCACATAGCACATGTTAGGAATTTAAATACTCTTCTAGTGGCTGGTTGATACCGTGCATATTAAAAACATGATAAAAGGTAATGACCTTTGAAAAGAAGTTGCAGTTCTAATTTTTAAAGAACATACAGTTATTTAAACACTAGCTGTTGGAATGAGGTAAGAGGCCTACTGCGGGGCTATGATAGGCTTGCAGTGTCTTCTCACAGGAGACAACTAACTTAAACAAGAAGTGGAGACTTTTTAGACAATGACCTTTCCCTTAAATTCTAAAATGTTTCGACTCTTGACACTCACTTGACTTCCCTTTGTGTGGCTTCAATAGCTTTTCCTCTGCTTCAGGTAGGAATGGCATTAATGACTGTGCTAATTCCCAGGTATGAGAACAGAGAAGCCAATGACTAGACCTCATGCTGGACGTTAAGTCTGCAGGCACCTGATACCATCCTGGTTTTCCCATCTTTCTGCAATTTCATAATTTTCTAATTAACAAATACATGTCCAATTTAGAAAACAGAAAAACACAAACAAAAATGTAGTCATTCTTGTATCACACACAAAGCACTATTTTTAGGATCTTCCTATATGTTTTATTGACCTCTTTCTGTCTTTGCATATATTTACAGAATATAGAATCTTGAACATGGGGTCTACAACTTTTGCTCATTAAGCAGTACATCAGCAATGTTCATACCTCACTACATACTTAGTATATAATGATGATCTTAAAATAATTCAATTAATGAATAAGATCTAATAATATTAAATTATAATGATTGCAAATTCACCTTATATCAACCTCCTACATTTGAACATTTGACTGTGAGTTGTCATTTCCTGGAAAATTATTTATTGAGAAACTGAGGTGGCACTGCACAAAAGGGAGGTGATCACAAGGGCAGCTCCTGCCTTGGGCACCATGACGCGCTGTATGATGGGTCATTTCCAGTTCTTCCCCTGGACTTGAGAATAATTTTATTTTACTTCCAAAATTATGTTCAATATTTTTATTTAATAACAAAAAATAATGACATCTATAAAATACTGAGCCTTCTTGTCTAGTTCCAAGTCTGTAGATTTTTAGATTGCCAAAGTGATTCTAACATTTCCACATTTAATTGTTATTTTTGAGAGTTCTTGATACTCTGGGAATTTTTAACCTTGTGTTTTTAAACTGAGTTGCTTTTTTCTCCACATTTTCTTATTATATGTATTTTGCTAAGTATCATTATTTTTTTGAAAAGTGTTCTACAACTGTCATTCCACCTTATTTCTATTTCTAATTTATGTATTATGCACTTTTGATTATACTGAGAGATTGTTATTGGTTTAATTTCTAGCAAAATATTTATGGAATCACTTAGATTCCATAGTTAGAATAACTTTGGAAATCTAGAAATCTACAGACTTGGAAATAGACAAGAAGGCTCAGAATTTTATAGGTGTCACTATTTGTATTATTAATAAAATTTATGGAAATTATTAAATCTATTTCTCTGCAGTTTCAAAAAAATCAGTATTTTCTTTTTTTAATATTGATTGATTCTTAGTCACTTTGAGCTTGTTTTTTTTTTTTTTTTTAATTTTGCTAGCAGAATGCTTACTTCATTTGTTTTTATGATTTAGTAGTAAATTGTCTCCACTGATGGGGAGACCAGTCTAAGACCAAGATAAATCTACTGGAGAGAGTTGATTGAAAACTTCATTCAAAGAGAGAGCAGGAGGAGGGAGAGGTGGAGGGCCGAGAGAGGTCAGGAGTGGTTTCCAGTTTTCCTCCCCAGAGCACCGCCAGGTCTGCTTGTGAGGGTGGAAATCTTACAGCCAGGATGGGCAGAGGCGGTGGCCACAGGGAAGACAGCAGGGTAAGGACTAAAGATCCTTAGTGTCTCAGATACCATGGGGTCTCTGCCCTTCTTCCACTTCCTCTTAGTGCAGAGCTTGGGTGGGAGCCAGGGGAGGAAGAGGTTGCCCCTGACCTTTGCACCTTGATGAGCTTAGCTTCCTGCTCTCCGCCAAGGCACTCTGATTCCCTCCCCAGGACTCACCTGTTGTCGATGGACTGGGTGTAACAGGGACTAAGGTTTGAGGAGATGTCCTAGGATTGTCGTATTTTTTTTTAAAAAAACTAATTTATATGATTCTGTATTTTATTATTATTTAAGTTGAAGGTCCATGATTTATAATTTTATGTCATAACTTTGAACATATTCCTGAAAAATATAATTATGATTCTGTACCCAGCTCATTTCAAATTATCATCTCCATACTATGGGAGGGCATGTCGACTCTTTTTTCCAAGTAGTATTACGTATACATTCTGACATAATATTGTTAAACGTCACTTAACACTCAGCACTGTGTAGCATTGTTTTAAAGACAGTTCCACGGGTCCTACACCATCGTTTTCCTTTCTTGTATTCAGATATAGCTTGATAGGATACTTTGGGGGGTATTTTTTTTTTCCATATGAATGATATATTTTCAGTTCCTTTTATACGTGAAGTAAAACTTGGGTGAATACAGACCATGTAGTTTAAACTGTTAGGAAACATCTCCCTGGTGCCTGGCGTTCACTGTGGCCTCAGCCCCGAGCGATTGTTCTTTGCTGTGGACACATCTGTTCTGGCCTGCGGCTGGTGGATTGCTCTCCTCACAGGGCCGTCCAGATGTGGGCGCTTCACTCCTCGGGTGTCACCTCTTTAAGTCTCTGGATTCAAGTAAGAAATTTTATTAAGACTTTATTTCAGCAGGTCTTCTGTTCTTTTTTTCCGGCATTCTTTATTGGATTTGGGTCTCTGCGTGCTGTTGTCCATGTCACACCTGCCCCGGGCAGTCCCAGCTCGGTGGTCCTCTGCAGTTTGGCAGGGTGTTTCAGTGGCTCACCAGGCATCTCATCCCATTTCCTGCCTTCACAAATTTCTCTGTTACATTGTAGCTCATTTAAAATTGATCTTGCAAAATTTATAATGGAAGCATTTTTTTCTTTTCTGTTTAACTGTATTTTACTCTCCTCATGTCTGTCCGCCCTTCCTTTTTCTTATTCTTTGAAACTGCAGATCTCACACTCCAAAGACACAATAATAGAAACGAGTTGGGTAATAGAGTGTGAATATGAGCAGTGGGCAACTGGAAAGACTCCACACACCAATGCTGGATCTGCTGGGTGAAGGGAGGACCGTCGTCCCCTCCGTCTGTTCTTGGGGAGCCAGGATCTCGAGCTGTGTTGGAGGACTTCCTGGTGGGCTGCACTAGGTCAGGTGCCTCACCACTTCTGGCACCTGCTCCTCACACGTCTGGGTGTCCCGGGAGTCGGCCTTTGGCCAGCGGCAGGTGGGAGGACGTCCCAGTGTGTGTGCTGCATGCAGGTACCCGAGGCCCCGTGGGTTATCTTGCCTCTCTGTGGAGAACCCGCAGGTCAGCAGAGCACCCGAGAGGAACAACAAACATGAACCACAAAGGCACTTCCTAGCTGAGCCCACCGGTTCTTAGAGATTTGAGATGCATGAGAAAAAAACAAACAAATTACTTTCATTGGGTTGGTTTGTTAAGCAGCCAATACAAAAATTTTTCCTCTATTTTCTCCAGGAAATCATTTTCAAAAGTATTTTTTCTGTATTTTTCACATTATTTCTTTTGGTACTCTATTAGTGCATTATAACTACATATAATAGTGGGTTTCATTTTGGCGTGTTCATAAAGGTACACAACAGCCACATTTCAATCCTGGGTCTGTTTCCCTCCGCACCTTCTTCCCTGATCTCCTTCCTATGCTGCACTGGGCTCCATCCACTTATTTTTAATTGGTGCAATAGAGTTACACATAAAACTGGAATGCACCTTGAAATCTTTGTACATGCTCGTGACTTAATTTGGCCAACTGCACTCCCCAGTTCTTACCCTTTCTCTCCTCCCTCCCTCCCCCTTGAGCTCCCCAACTCTACTAACCTCCCTTCTATTTTCATGAGATTCCTTTTTCTCTCTAGCTTCTGCCTGTGAGAGAAAACATTCAACCCTTGGCTTTCTGGGCCTAGCTTATTTCACTCAGCATGATGTTCTCCAGTTCCATCCATTTACCAGTAAATGCCATGAGTAAAACCATATATATATATATATATATATATATATATATATATATATATATATATGCGCCACATTTTCTTTACCCATTCATCTGTTGACAGACACCTGGGCTGGTTCTGTACCTTGGCTATTGGGAATTGTGCTGCTATAGACATTGATGTGGCTGTGTCACTGTGGTATGCTGACTCTAGTTCTTTTGGATAAATACCGAAGAGTGGGACAGCTGGGTCATATGGTGGTTCCATGCCTAGTCTTTTGAGGCATCTCCAGAATGCTTTCCAGAGTGCTTGTACTAATTTTCAGCCTCACCAACACTGTATGAGTGTGCCTTTCCCCCACAGTCTTGCCAGCCTTCATCATTATTTGTATTCTTGTTAACTATCATTCTAACTGGAATGAAATGAAATTTCAGGGTAATTTGGATTTGCATTTCTCCAATTAGTAAGGATAGTGAACATTTTTCATATACCTGTTGGCCATTCATCTTTCTTCTTTGGAGAAGGCCTTTTTAGAGGGTTGCCCATTTATTGAGTGGGTTTCAAAAGTAATTTTTGCTGGGCATAAAGGTGCACACTGGTAATCCCCAGAACCTCTGAAGACTGTAGCAGGAGAATCACAAGTTCAAGGTCAGCCTCAGCAACCTAGAGGGTCTGTCCCACAATTAAAAATAAAAAGGGCTGGGGTGTAGCTTAGTGGTAGAATGCCCATGGGTTCTATTCCCTATACAAAAAAAAAGTAATTCTGTGCTTCCTGTTTAGCAAAAAAAATTTCTATAGATCAAATTTTAAAATGTCATTCCCTCCTTCCTTGAAATCCTCATTGAAAAGATCAGTAGATATTTCTTAAATCATCTTTCTGTCAATGTGGATGAAGCTTCCTCTCTCCGACCACAGGTCTGGAGGCTTCCCCAGAAACCCAGCCACTGGGTGGAGCAGGGAACAGGCCCAGACCCAGCCAAGACTTTGTCCCCTCGAAGTTTCGTCCTGGGAACCCTGCTCTGCCAGGAAGCAGGCCCGGGCAGCAGAACCTTGTGGGCTGTTCACACTCTCAAAGAAGAGGCTGCTCGCTTTGTTTGGGCCTGAACCCCTCCAGAGCAGATGTCCTGGTTCTACTTGGCCCATCTCTGGTCCGCTACCTGCTCTCCTGAGATGCCACCTGGGAAAGCCGGTGCTGCGTGGGCTCCGTGGGGGCATAGCTACAGCCATCTTCCTTCCCCATTCCCACCTGACGAGTACTGTTCTTATCCTCAAGAAACAGCCCAAGATAAAAACTCGCCAGTCTGGAGCTGTGCCCGCCTCTCTGTTCCCTCCTTGAGAGATAGGAGCACTGCCTGTCTCTGTTCCCAAGAAGCAAGCTTGCCTTCCAGAAAACCTGGTGACGCTCACTGTGCCAGTCACCAAGACTAAACCCGCTCCTAAGGCGCGGCCATGATTGTAGCCCAGGAAAAGTGACATTCAAGCGGTTGCTGCTGCTCCCTGTCTGCACCAAGCAGACAAGTTAGGCTTCTGGTAATAAGGCGCTTCCTGTCCCAGGTGGGGGCCAGCAGTCCTGGCCACTTTTCCCTCACTGCACCTCTCTGGGAAGTCTGGCTCCACTCGCAGCCTCCCTCTCTCCCCCTTGGACACTGGGCTAGCCTGCATTTCTCAGTCTTCTTCGCCTGGGTTTGTTAATTGGTTTTTAAGGAACAGAATGGGAATAGAAGTGAAATTGCCTCTTCCTCAGCTGGTTTATAAAAACATTCCATGCCAGTTTCTAATTTCCCATTGGATTAAAGAAGTGGAGAAGGTCCCCTGACCAAGGACTGCATCTGACCCTGTCCGAAAAATAAACTCAAAATTTTACTGAAATAAGTTTAAAGAAACAAGCTTAAAAGTGTACCCAAAGACAGAGGTGCCGTAGGTCTTTCAGAGACGCAGCACCTGTCTGCGCTGTGACGATGGAGTCCAGGCAGCTCTGGAGGTGGCCGGCTTTTGCAGGGTCATCAGCTGCCAGACGGTGCAGCCTGAACCTCTCCCGGGCATTCCCGTGCCTGCTCACTGCCCTTCTAATGCGCATCCTCCCTTCTCACCCCCCTGAACCCCACTTAGCTTAGGTGGCAGTGTCTCGGGCTCAGGCTGGGACAGGAGGGTGGCTGGGGTGGAGCTGAGCCTAGGAAGAGCTACAGCTGTGGTGCACAGAGGGGGCAGGTGCTCTGGGGTGAGGCTGCCACCCAGCCAGTATCCTATCTGGGGACACAATGGCTCTGTCTTTGTTCCACGTTGGGTGGGCAGTCAGGCCTCCTTGTCCACCTTACTCGGCCACCACAGTGGCTGCTCCCAAGGGCTTGGTCTTGGCAGGGCCGGGAGCTGCCTGCTGGCCACATTCCCCATGGCTGGCCGGTTGCTTCCACCAAATGCGTCTCTTCAGTCTGTCCCCTTCATGTAGCCTTTCCTTCCAATTTTTGGTCACTTTTAATCTGCTGGTCTTCACTCCATGATGATGCTTGGCACGAATCCAAACTGTTTTGTTGTTGTTAAAAGAAACACCATGCTCAATGTCTGTGCAAAGAAGAGGCACCTGGAGACAGACAGCTATTGCCCATCAACAGGCCTCTGTGCTGTGGGTATCACATCTGGTTCAGCCAGAGGTGGGTCAAAAACACAAGTAAATCAATCAATAACATCGGCACTGAACATGCTCAGGCTTTTTCTTGTCTTGATTCTGAACAATTTAGCGTAACAATTATTTACACAGCATTTACGTTGTGTTAGGTGTTACAAAGTGATCTGGAGGTGATGTGAAGTACATGTGAGGATGTTTGCAGCTCATACAGAAATACTGCAGCCCGTCATATGATGGGACGTGAACATCTCTGGATCCTAAAATATTCTGGGACTATTGAAACCAATCCCCCAGGATACCCAGAGATGACGATAGTTATTTAAGGAATTGTTTCCTTTAGTTACCAACTTTTATTAATACATAATACATTTGATACCTGAATGAAATCATTTTAATATCCTTCTTCTATTTAGTAAATTTATATTTTAAGTTTTAAAAAATCAAATTAAATAGAATGGATGGACACATTTTTCAATTAAACTTTGTATGTATGACCCTATCAGCTTAAAAATATAAAAAAATGTTAAAAATGAGCTATTTAAACAAGAAGAATGAAGCAGGAGGTATCACAACACCAGACTTTAAACTACAAAACCACAGTAACAAAAATGGCATGGTATTGGCACCAAAATAGACATGTAAACCAATGGTACAGAATAGAAGACCCAGAGACACACCCACATAAATACAGTTATCTCATACTAGACAAAGGCACCAAAAACATACATGGGGGAAAGATAGCCTCTTCAACAAATGGTGCTAGGAGAACTGGAAATCTATATGCAGCAAAATGAAATTAAACCCCTATCTCTCACCATGCACAAAACTCCACTCAAAGTGAATCAAGGACCTGGGAATTAGACCAGAGACTCTGCACCTAATAGAGGAAAAAGTAGGCCCAAATCTCCGTCATGTCAGATTAGGCCACTACTTCATTTAAGTGATGGAAATGAGCTCATGTAAAACTTCACAGGTGCATCATGGAAGCACACTCTTCCATAGCAATCGTTCAACACGTGTGCGGCCTCAGTAAACAGGACAAAAAAGCAAGAAAACATTTCAGTAGATGCAACAAAGTGTCACTTTAAATGTCACATCCTAACATTTAAACTAATGTAATAGGAATAAGTAGACTAGGTTTTAATAGACAGAAACTAACTTTGCCTCAAAGGAAAGCGAATGTTTTGCTTGGTGCTCACTCATTCAAGAACCATTATTTCAACTGTTTGTGGGTAGGTAATAAAATTAGAAAATGTGAATGAGTAAAGAAGTCTAAGCTGTATCAATCTTTAAAAAGTCAATTAAAAAACTAGACACTGGGAGAAATCTGAGTGGCAGCTCTTTTCAAAAGTGCTCATTAGGAAGAAGTTTTTCTATATGAAAAACATATATTCACTAGCTTATGTGATTGCAGTATTTTCCCTTTAGAATTCCAACCCCAAGCATGAAATGTGTTTCCTAGGAGACCTGTAGACCTAGATGAAGGAGAGGTGAGAAGCTTCCAGAGGACAGAGGTCCTGAAGTCACTGCCCGTGGCTCGTGGGCAGAGAGGGCAGAGCCCCATGCGAAGAGGCCAGCCTTCCTGACCATCTGTAGCTCAGCTGACTTCGACTGCCAACGTCTCTGTGATATTCCTCCCGATGACCGAATGCAAACCTCACTTGGAAGAACTAATAGGCAAGAGTATTCAGGAAAGTCCTTAAGAAGAAAATCATTATGGAGGAATCACTGTTTCTGGAAAAAGATGTCTATACTAAAGCAACAGAAATTGAAATCCTTATTCCTTGTAACAACAACAAAACATGTCCCAGGAAAAATAAGTAAACTTGGATCTTTCCCAACTAAACCTTATACCCAACAGTTCTTAAAAGCCCACAAAAATCGTAGAGAAAGACGTTAATTTTACAAATGATTTTAAAAGAAGAGAGGCCTTCTGAAGTGCTCCAAACTGAGAATCCATGAAGCCTGTGTGAGAAGCACAAAGATCACGTTTCCACACAAAACAGACGTCTGTCTGACAGAATCCTCAACAAAACAAACAACTGACAATTTTGGGGGGAGGGGGTGTGATACATGTGACAGAAAAAAATCAAATTGGTTTTTGATTTATAATGAGCTCCACCAAATATCACTGCAGTCAAAATTAGACCATTCAAACGGGCAAAGAATTGGGGACATATGATCAACAAAGAGCCACGGAATGTGGAAAAGGAGGGTCCCTAAAAGTGTTAGTGGGTTCACCTTCAGTGTCTTCCTCTTGGTTTCCCGAGTGTAACCCAACCTGCCCTTTGTGCACCTCACCGTCCCTTTGAAATGCCTCTGCCTCTTAATCCCCTGGGCTGCTGCATCCCGTTTCTGTTGCTGGTTAAGGACCAGAAACGCGTGTTCTCTGTGGTTTTATTGAACTTCCCGTGGAGCGCCGATGCTGGTAATTAGTCTTTCGTTATCTTTAAGCATCTCCCTGAGCGCCCTGGGCTTCTCTGCTCCTGGGGCAGCGAGGACTAGGAAGCCAGGCGGGTGGCTGGGTCCAGAGCGTGACTGCGGCTGCCGGTCGCCTGCCGTCACCCCTGCAGTGCACCCAAAGGGCCACAGCAGGTACGGAGTGAGCCCAGAGGGAACCCCATGTCCTGCTGGAGACGAGGTCCCCTCACAGGTCAAAATGTGGCACTAGATTTTCTCTCCACGTTTCCCCTAGGGAGAAGGACCTGATAATGATTTTATTGGTGTCTTCAAGCGATAATTAACCGCCCCTCAGCAAAAAGTTTAAGAACCCTGCAGAAACCTCACACTCAGACTTCAGCTCCAGGGGTAAAGAGCACGCCCATCTCCTGCACACCACCAAGCCTTAGCTGAGACAGAGTGCCATCGAGTGGGACTTTGGGACATATTAAAGTGCCCCACCTTCAACACAGTGCTGGTGAGATGCTGCCGGGAATTTTGCCCAGATCCTGTACAAAGAACGCTCACGTGTCCTGGCACGCTAATGTCCCCCTGGACACAACTGTAGGAGAAAAGCTGCTGATGCAAACCTCGACTGAGCTGTGATCTACACACGTACGGAAAATAACTGAGTATGTTTTATCATACACTGACTTTAAAAAATATCTATTTACTTTCTATTGCTGTGTCACAGACCATGAATTAGCACTTTAACATATGCATGCACACGCGCGCACACACACACACACACACACGTGAGTTCTCCCTTGCCATCCACTGGGTTGGACTCCAGACCCTCTGGATGCCAAACCCCAAGGTGCCTGCATTTCTTGTGTAAAATGGCGCAGTACTTGCCTAGCCCTACGCAATCCTCCCATAAGCTTTAAGTCACCTTTAGGTTACTTGTGATGTCTAATATGATGTAAGCACTTTGTAAATAACTGTTAGGCTGTGTCATTTAGGGAATAAGGACAAGAAAAAGTCTGTACCTCTGCAGTACAGGTGCAAGTTTTCTGCAATTTTTTTCCCAAACACTTCAGGTTGTTCGATCCACAGATGCAGAACCCAAGGGTGTGGAGGGCCAGCTGCGCTCAGCAGCCTTCTCACAGATCCTGCGGGTGGAGGTCAGTAGTGGGCGCAGAGCTGGCTCCTTCGCTGGGGGTCTTACCAAGCTTCATTAAGGTATCAGCTGGGGATTCTGTCCCCACACCACTGTCACCTGCGTGCACTGCTGGTGGCTGTGACCTCACTGTCTCTGCAGTTCATAACTTTACACAGAGAAATGGTTCATTTCATGCACAACTCTTTTTATTTTATGCTATAGTTAGTGTTTTATTGACTTTTAAAACCCCATACAGGGTAGTTATGTTGCCTGTGAATGTGATTTTTCGAACATCGAAGATGCAACTATAAAATATTTAAAGAGTGGGTCTAGCTGGTTGGAATCTGCTGTGATAGGCAGAGTTGAAATACGTCTCTCCTTCTGCCTAAAGGAACAAAGTCCTTAGTCCTGACCCTAAACCATTAGCAGAACCCTCCCGGATGAACTTACAGTATGGAACTCTGGCCCTCGGAGGGGTGATATGAACGTGAAACCCTGCAGCTGGCTAGAGAGGTATCTGCACCAGGCCAGGAAGGCAAGGGGGCAGGGGACCGCTGTCAGTCAGCTATGGCTTCACGAGCAAGGCAGAAGGTGCTGGAAGAGGCCCCCGCCTGGGTGGACCCTGTGTAAGGCAGAGTGATGACCTCAGTCCTGGGCCCAGACTGGCCGTGACTGGAAGAAGACCCGCCCTGCAGCTTGAAGTGTTGTATTGTCAGTGTTTCACAGCTCAGTGAACGGAGCATCTGGACCAACCAGGTGACTGGTACCTGGCCCCGATGGCCTGCCATTATCAAAAGACTGTTTTCTCCAGGAACAATAAAGACAGTCTCTCCGTGGGCCCCTCCCGCTCCTTCTTCACAGAGATGGGCAGAGAGCGTGGGGCTGGGCGCCCTGCTGGCCCAGGCAGCTGCCCGGGGCTGGCCTGTTGGGCAGACGGTAGCAGAGGGAGTCTCTCCCAGGACAGGGGCCTCTGCTGTCCTGTGCTGGTGCTCAGTGCCCCTGCCTCACATGCCAGGAGCACAGGGAGTGGCCCTCTTCGCTCCAGGAAGAAGGCCGTGTTCCGTGTTCTGCTGTTGGCATTCTTAGCCTTTGGAGAGGCTGGACTCAGTGGGGCCGGAGCCGGGTGCTTACGTGGAGAAAGCACAGTCCCAGACATGCCTCTCTGCTCCGACCCTCAGGGGAAGAGCCGGGCTCTCCTGACCCCTGTGCCCAGCCGGCCCTCCTGCTTCAGTGCAGCTGGCGCTCCCTGGCTGAAGTGCTGCCCCAAAGGCTCCATCCCCCAGCCCCCGCCGCCGCCTTCATCTCTTCAAAACTGCCACCCTGGCCGGGAGACCTCCCTGTCTTCCTGCGTGCAGCGGCCCTCCTAGAAACCCACAGCCCGGGAGGCCCAGGCGGCAGGAGTTTACTTCTCACGGTCTGGGAGCTGGGCACCTGGAGGGCACTGCCAGCGTGGCTGGTCTGCTGGCTTAGACGGTCATCTTCTCGGTGGATCTCACATGGGTAGAGCAGAGAGAAAGCGGCAGACTCTACGGCCTCTTTCTGTAAGGTGCGTCCTTATTCCCTGGTGGCCTCCCGGAGCCTGACATAAATGTTGTGGGGAAAACGCACACTCATACACTGTTGGTGGGCTGAAAGTTGGTGTAACCAGTATGGACAGTCCTCAAAAGACTAGGAATGGAACCATCATAGGACCCAGCTGTCCCCCTCCTTGGTATATAGTCAAAGGACTTAAAATCAGCATACTACAGTGATGCAGTCACATCAATGTTTCTAGCAGCTCAATTCACAATAGCCAAACTATAGAACCAATTTAAATGCCCTTCAACAGATGAATGGATAAAGAAAATGTGGCATATATACAGAATGGAATATTACTCAGCCATAAAAAAGAATGACTGTATGACTTTTGCCTGTAAGTGGATGGATCTGGAGAATATCATGCAAACTGCAATAAGCCAACACCAGAAAAACAAAGGCTGAATGTTCTCCCTGATATGTGGATGCTAACACACTAGGGGTGAGGATAGTGGGAAGGGGAAGAATGGAAGTTCAGTAGATTTGGCAAAGCAGAATGAAGGGAAGATGGGGGGATGGGAATAGGAAAGACAAAATGAATCAGTCATAACTTTCCTAAGTTAATATATAAAACTCAACCAGTGAAACTCCACGTCATGTACGACCACAAGAATGGGATCCTAGTTAGAAAAGGTCATACTCCACGTCTGTATAATAGGTCAAAATGCACTCGACTGTCATGTGCATCTAAAAAGGACAAATAACAACAACAACAAAAAAAAGAAAGAAAGCAAGCATTGACACTATTAGTAGAGAACAGACTGTGTGAAGTTTGTAAGCAGATAAGCAGCATATTAATGGATTCAATAAGTAGTATTGAATTGTGGGGTGTTCTGCACAGCACCCATCAGACACCCCAGGAAATGGGCCCTGGAGGGCCAGAATGTGGACAGGAGACTCAGGGTTCCCTGTGGCTGCAGTTCCGACCCACAGAGGCGCGTGTGTTGAAGGCGCCTCCCGGTGTGGCGCTCTGGGGACGGGGTGGAACCTTCAGGGGCAGGGCCTGGTGGGAGGTCTTGGGTCACTGAGGGGTGCCCTTGAAGGGACTGGGGACCCTGCTCCCTGCCCTCCCTCCTGTGTGCTTCCCGGCCACATCTCTGCCAGGCCTCTGGCCACCAAATGTGGCTCACCCAAGGTCTGAAAATAACAGGGCCGGCTGGTCATGAACTGGACCTCTGACCCTCGGAGTCAGTGGGCACCTCCTGATGTCAGTCAGTCACCTCAGGCCTTGTCACAGGGCTGGAAATGACAAAAACACACAAAAACAGATTGAACTAGGGATTGGGAAGGGAAGCCGATGACTCGGGGTTGAGAGCCACTCATCTGTAGGAAAGGTTCCACCGGGGACCCTGACACATGGCCACAGCAGTGAGGTAGAGATGCACCCTCAGAGGAGGGGAGAGTTCCGCCCCCCGGGGTTTCAGATGGCGGTGTTTGTGGGATACCCCGGGGAGGGCGTCCGCATCTGCCACAAGTAAGGCCGGCGGCCCGGGGAGGAGCGTGGCAGGCGCTGCCTGGGCCCCACGGGCCTCATCCTGCACCTTACTGCTGGGGTTGGTGGGTTTGCCTCGTGTGGGGCTGGGCCAGCCCGGGCCTCGCGCTCGCTGGGCAAGTGCTGCCCCCGAGCTGTGTCCCCTGGCCTGGTCTTCACGGCCCACCTCTGGTTCACCAGGATCAGGCGTGTCCTGTGCGTGGCCTGGCTCCCTCTCACCTGCTTCCTCCCAGGCTGGATCTCCTCCTCACCGACCTGCAATCGAACCTACTGTCTCCATGACGGCCTTCCTGACTCCCCCTAGGTCCCACCTTCTGGCACTTTCTGCCCCTCTGCTGATTCAGGTACTCTCCCCGGGATCTTTCTGAGACCCTGACGTACTGTGTGTTTTACGATGGCTCTCGTTTCTCTGTTGGACCGCAAGCTAACCCCACGGTGTCGTGGTTTGTGCGTGTGAGACAGTGCAGAAGGCTCCGAGGAGGAATGACTGGTTGTGAGACCCTTGGCCCAACCAGAGAATCCATCCTCTGGCGGGATTCGCTGAGTGCAGCTGAAGGCCTGTGGCCGGAGGAGGCGGGCAGCGGGAGCGGGGCTCTGAGGTCTGTGTCTGGTGAGGGCAGTCTCTCTGCTTCTGGTCCTCAGGGGAGCTGCCCCCCTCCTGCACACTCTTCTGCCACGATACCCTGCCCCATCTCTACCCTGAGGAACGGAGCCGGCTGTCTATGGACTGAGACCCTAAAACTAGGAGCCCCCAGAGAAAGGTTTCCTCCTCTAATTGCTCTCGACAGGTCTTTTAGCCATAACAGTGAAAAAGCTGACTGAAACAGTGGACATGAGGATTTTGGTCTGTTCACTGCTGAATTTGGGAATCGGGAATACAACAGGCTGAATGAACGGTCTTGTCCATGTGAACGTGATCTGCACTACTTGGTAGAATATGTGGGAATTCTGAGTCTGGGTCCCTGGGTGTTCACCTCTGCTGTGTCACATTGGGCAAACGCACGTTTTTTTCACATCCATAAAATGAGGCTGATGATGTGGCCTGGCTACCTCCAGGATGTTAAAGGAAGAGAAGTGTCTATAAAGGAAGCCCACCACCCAGCCCTCAGCCTAGGACTGTTTGAGTCAAGCATCATTTTACAGCATGAGTTTGCATATTTTCTTGCTTAATTATTCAGAAAGTGGTGACATTTCCTCCTTGAGGTGATTAATGCTCAGTGGAGGCTCTTTTAGGAGGGGCGTATCTGCTGTCCTGGAGACCATCCTCAGGGTTGGCTGGAAGATGCAGCCTGTCCTTCACCGAGGGCCCTGGACTTCCCCTGAAGCAGCAGCTCGTCACCTGATGGCTTGCACCTCCCAGAAGCGGATGTCACAGACATCCCTGCTGCCATGCTGGGCGGAAGGGTGGCCACTGGACCTGGGTAGAGGCTGGGGTCGACAACGCATGGCATGCTCCCCCACATAATTTCTCAGTCCAAAACCCTCTAAGGGTTTTTGGAGCTGACTACCTACTTTCAGAATCATCTTCCAGGACCGTTGCTTAGGGGACAGAGATGGGTTCCCTTCTGTGGGAAAGTCTGGCGGTGGCAGTTGAGGCCTTGAGGGATGGGGGTTTGGAGGAGCACGCGGGACCCAGAGAAAGAGGGCAGAACCCAGGCTTTGTGTGTGCCGTCACTGGAGCCGCTAAAGAACGTACAAAATCAGTGACTGTGTCTCGGGCCATTTCTACGTCTTACGGTCTACAGAAGGCACTATGAATTAGGACTTCTTTTACAAGGAAAAACGTGCCTTTGACTTCTCATGTCTTCCTCCAAGGGTAAGAGGCAAAGGGATCGCCAGTCTTTTAAGTGAGGATTGTGGGGTTTGGGATCTGGGCTTACTTATTAAAAATAGTTTTTGTAAGAGAAATGATGTTTCTAGGTGGTTACAAATGTATCTTCTGAAAAGGGGATGATGATGGTTCCAAGTGCTCTCAATTCTGTTCTTTTATTGAATAACAATATTTTGAAATAACAATATTTTCTCCTGACATATCCCAGTAGCAAGTTGGGTTCAAGTTTGGGGCAAAAGAAATATGGAGTGAGTGAGGTACAAATTTAGAAGAACAACTGGACATTCTAAATTATATAAATCAAGATTTATTTATTAATCTGAAATAATTGTAGCACAGATGTATTTAAACAGACCTGACCTTGCTGCATAGTAATTCTGGGTAAAAGGGGGCCTTGTCTTCATAGAACCCCAAACCACAAGAATCTGCTGTTCTAAATTCTTTCTTTTTCTTTTGTGAGTAATGCTAATTGAAGAAGTAGAAGGAATGCAGAAAATGCTACTACCTGAATGGACTTTTCTAAAAAGAAATATTAGTTTTAAAATAGAGGTACATACATACCCGAAAGAGCACAAAAGAGTTGTTAATAAGGATTATCAATGGAAAATACGACTTTGGGGTCTCTGATTTCTAACAGCACGTGCAGATGAATGACTACCAATGTCTTGCCAAACCCTAAGGTACAGTCGGTGGCCGACTTGCTCTTCACCTATCCTATACCACGTCTACCTGCACGCTTTCCATGCCGCAGTGCACCCTGGTTTGGATTCGCCTTCTTTCTTTCTTAACCAGGGATTTGTTTTTCTTGGCTGTTCAATAACAAGAAGGCATTGTCCTTTGCTGCCTTGTGTTTGGGATGTGGTTAATGAATATTTAACTCGGGGCAGCACTCGGGAGACCCTAGTTCACCGGGACTAGTACCCTGTGAACGTGCCTTATCGCGTTGTCTGGGCTCTGCTGTTCATATTCTGGAGACAAGGTTCTTGGGCAGAGCGCCTTTCGGAAGGAAGCCACGGGGCTGCCGGCAGTTTATTTGGGGAAGGAAATCATCAATTGGGAGCGTTACGCATTGCTGCGGGGCCTATGGAGCTCATTTCCCCATCCACTGCCACAGGCTAATGTCACATGCTTACAGCGACTTCAAAGGCACAGCTCTGTGCTTGGTAGGTTTATTAACACGAGATCTCTCTGAGGGCACCAAGTGTTTGTCATTAACACGACTAGAATCCACAGACTCGCCCACGGAGGTCATAAAAGCTGCAGCGGAGACTTGTGTGGCCGCGGTGCAAGGCACTGTTAATGGAATCTGGGTTCCTGTTGAGTTACCAGGGCTGGGGCTGGGCAGGGAGTAGGGGAGCAGCATTGTGCACCCCGCCTGGGCTTTTCTGTCTTCCTCTTCTCTTTAATGGTCCAGTGTCATGAACACAGTGATTCAGGCTCCCGGGGAAACGGTCAAAGCAGCTCGCAGGGACATCGGCATCTAGCCCACACCCAGGCCCCCCCCCTCCGCCGCCCCTGCAGCACGTTCTAACCAGCCCTCAGCCACGCGGAGGAGCATTTAACCTCCTCAGACACAATGACAGAAAACACTGAGGTGAGGCCGGGGGACACCTACACGAAGGAGAGAGGGTTCTTAACTGACACAGGAGAGTTCACGTTTCCAAGCTGGACTATCTCGGAGCTCATTTAAGACCTTGCAGAAGGGCTTCCCCTGACCCTATGCCTTTGCTGAATGTTTGAGGAGCCTTGCAGGGCAGGCGCTTCTCTTTGCAGGCCATGATGGGCTGCCCTGGGCAGAGCAAGAAGGTGGTTGGAGTTGAGAGCTGTCTGTGCTGCACTTCATGTTGGACCCCACTTCAGGTCCCTCGCCAGCCACTGCCACTCTGTCCACCTTGGGGGTGTCCTTTCCACACGCAGGTGAGCCAGGTCAGTAGTCAAGGGAGAGGGGCCTGCTCTCAGGGGCCCTGGGGCTTGCTGTGGCCAATGAGCTGCAGCTGTACCTCAGGAACAGTTCTGAGGTCCAGGGAGGGTGGAGGACCAAGGCACCCCGAAACCGGCTGGCTCCTTTGGAAAAACAGAGCAAAACTGAGGGATTTGTAGGAAAATCATTAGCAGTTGTTTGGTTATTTTTCTGTGTCAATAGACTTTTGTTTAATATCTTAGATATTTGAGCAGTCCTGTAATAGCTTTTGCTTAGTTTCCTTCACATTAAAAATAGACAGTTGAGTGGCTAGCTCTCCTGAGTGGGGTTCTAAATTAGGAAGAGAAGAGAGAAGAAAGTGATACGGGAGCTCTATGCTAAAATAAACTTCCCTGGCCAATTTAAAGTTCATAAAGGGAAAGAGATATACCATGAGGTTGATTTCATTTTCATCTTACAGTTAATTATCAAAATGCCCCTGATTAGTATTTGTTTAAAACTCAAAATCTTTTTCAAAGGGGGATATTTTTGGAGAGGGATCTTCTTTCCAATTAAAACAGGAATTGCAAAACCCTAAGTAAAATCTGTGATGGAAATTAAAGACAGGAAGTCAATTTTTTTTTTTTTAGGACAATCATTACTTGATATTTCCATACAATCCTTTGCAGGAGGTATTTTAGGGAGCTGTTATGAAACTCAGATGTCACAAAACTCAAACCAGGGCAATTTATTTTCCTGTGAAAATCACATAATGGCAATTTTTGAAGAGGGGATTAAAAATGGAACTTATTTCCCTTGATTTAATAACTTGTAATTCCCCTACACTGAAATAATGCAGGGCTTGGTGCAGCACAGACACGAATCTCCTCTGTCTCCCCTTAACGACCGCGTGGTTGAGGCGCCCGCCCCTCCTGGCTTCCAGGAAGGGCCCAGAGCACCAGAGCCCAGCTGGAGAGCCACAGAGCCGCTCTGGGGCTGCACTTCCTGGACTCTGTCAAGCTTTAACTTCACGGGGCTTGCAAGGAAACAAGAGCCTTAAATAAGCCTCCCCGAGCTCCTCTGGGACTAGGCGGAGAAGTCTGAAAGGAATCACGGCACACGGGGTGCAGCTCCATCCTGAGGTTTCTCAGTGTTGCCACCGTTCATGGCACTTCCTGCTTCATATTTCTGAGAATTTATCTATTTTTAAGAGGTAATTATCTTTGTGAGCCTCTTTGCCTCCAATTTTCTTTTTTTTTTTTTTCCTATAAGTTTTTTGCTTACATGTGGTGCTGAGAATCGAACCCAGGGCCTCACACATGCTGGATAAGCGCTCAACCAACTGAGCCAGGACCCCAGCTCCCGATTTTCTTGTTCCCGCTCTCTTCCTCTGCTCTATGTTACTTTTACTTCTTCTCTTGGAGTTGGCGAATGCTATAGTTTTCTCCCGGCTTGTCCCAGAACGACAGATTCATCCTCATGTGCTGCTTCCATGGAGTCTGGGTACAGAAGAATGATTCAGAATTTCCACCGAAAATGGAAATAACTGGACACACATTTTTAGAAATGGTTTGCACGTCGTTTCCTACATGTGAAACGTCTACCATTGTGTACACATTAGGTTATTAGAGAAGTTGTCCTTTGGGTGGGTAAAGAATGGTCAAACGCTGCCAGTTTTACAGGGTCCATTAGTTACAATGCCATACCTGCACTTATCAGAGATGCTAGGCAAATTTCTGGGTTTTGGTTTTTTACTTCAAGAAACCCCCCAAATATGTTTATTTTGAAACAAGCATTCTTAGACTCCTTCCTGAGAAAATCACACTAAATATACTTAGTGGCTTTAGAAGTCTCATTCCTGATGCACCATATGCAATGGCGGCTGCTTTTCTACAGCTCAGTTGCTCTCAGTGGTGACCCTCAATAGGTGGTCATTCATCACCACTTGCTGACTTTAGCTCAGGCTTAGTACAAGAACACTCTAGAAAAGCTGCGCATCTCCCAATGCGGTGGCCGAGGGTGCTCCAGCATCACAGGCGTCCTGCCTGCGGATGCCCTTGTCAGCAACTCAATAAGCAGGACCAGTTTCCTCCCTCGTGGTTCTGGTGGCCACATTTTACCAAGAGTCCTGTTTAGTAGAAAATTGGTCCAGCAATGATTTGTTGTTTTGTTTTCCTGTTAGTACCTGTGCCAAACTGTCGAAGAAACAGGTTTCAAAGCTCTCCTTGAAAAAGAAGTTCTTATTTCTTTACCTTAATGGGGGAACAGTTCTTCCAAATAGGACAGACAATGTTTATAAAGCCAAAATTACTCATGGTCTCAGCTAGACATTTTGTTTTAATTATATGCATAAGTTTACTTACTATAGTGAGAAAACGTCCTGAGCACACCACACTGAAAAGAGAAGCAATGGTATTTCCTCCGTCTTATTTCAATGACATTTATCACAATATATTCATGAGTGCACGTTTTCTATACTCGCATGGGAGGAACAATTATTTTATGATATTGTATGTATAGGTACCGAATATTTGCAGTTGCTAGCTTATTGTGAATCTTGTCTTTGAGAATGCCCATAAGTAGTTTGGAAGTGTGTTCTGAATCCACCCTTCCTCCCATTCTTATGCGGGATGCTCTGGGTGTAGATAGTTTGACGTTGAGGGTTTGTGCAGAACACATCTCACTTTCTACATGGTGAGGTTGGCCTTAGACTGGGAAATAGAGGCTGGAGACACCACTGGGCTCTTGAAGGATTCGGCCATTAAAACTCAGGAACAGAGAAACAGAAAAAGACACAACCCTCTGTTGAAAGAAATTCCATCTCAAAACAAGGATTACTGCAAGTTTTCATTTGCAAACAGATGTGAAATACATTGCCAAGGTACTGAGTAATGATTTCCCCTTGGAGAGAGCTAGTGTACAACACAGAGAAGTCCTCTGACATCTGTCCCTGCTGCACTAGTATGAGCTAAACCTTGGGGGAGCCAAAGAAGAGACTAAGCACCCAAATCAAGGTCTATAGAATATAAAAATAAGAGCAGTAGACTGCGTAGCTACAGTTTCACTTTGTGATTTCAGTTGCCCTCAATCAACTGTGGCCTCAAAATATTACTATACAATAATATTCCTGGAGGACGGGGGGAGAGAGAGAGAGAGAGAGCACATCCAAGCAGCTCACCCCTGTAAGCAAACACCCGCGGTGTCTACGTTACCTCCTTGAGACCTCTAAGTCAAACCTCGTGAGAAACTTGCTGGGTTTTGAACCTCATGGATAACCTAAATTGGCTCTGCCAACCTGTGGGTCTCGTTCACGTTCTGGGGGGAGATGCCGTTTTCCCTTCCCAGGGAGCGTCAAGCTGAGACAGCTAGTTTTCCTGTCACGTCTGCACAGCGGGTGAGTTCTCATGCGCCCTTCGGTGAGGATGCGGCCATGTGCTGACTCGGCTTCGTGGGTAGAGCCCCCAACCTGGTGCCCATCCTCTCCTGGGTGAGCTGCAGATTACAATCCATAGCTCTTGGATCTGATGACACATGCTGTAGAAGAGGATGTCATTCAATCAGTCCCCTGTTTTTCTACGCCGTAGTCTATGTGGATGGGAACGTTTGGCTAAGCCATTGATTAAAGGACAGACAGTGGTTGTTACGGCCACCTTTCCAGCTAAGAGCATTCTTTATTCTTCTCCCATTCGGGAGACATTTTGTGCTCTTTAGTCATCGGATTTCTCGGTTCTATAATTTTCTCGATTTAGTTCTCATTCCAATTCTGTTCATCCTTGTGGGATTATTTCTTAAAACCAAACCCCTTAATGAAGCTTCATTTTTTTTAAAAAAATTCATTTTTATTTCTGTTTTTAGATGACACACAGTGATTGCACACATTTATGAGGTACAGTGTGACATTGTGAGACATATGTGCAACAGGAAGTGTCAGATTAAGCTAATTGGTCACCCATCACATCCAGCATTGATTTCCTCTTTCTGTCAGAAACATTCAAAACACTCTCTTTGGGATATTTGGAAATGTAAAATTAATTGTTATCAACACAGTTGTCCTCCTGTCCTATAGAATGTTGATCCATAAGATCAACTTCTTTAATGAAGGAATCTTCATTTTTGAGAAAAGGAGAAATTATTGTGTGTGTGTGTGTGTGTGTGTGTGCGCGCGCACGCGCGTGCGTGTGCTCCATGGAGTCAAACTTGGCCTGGTGCATGCTCGGCAAGCCCTCTGACACTGAGCTATACCCCACCTCCTCAGTTTGATATCTTTACTTGAAATTTCAGTTTTAAGGAGTGGAATTTTAACTATTTGCTTTCCCTTTACTGTGGCAGACTGTCATACCTCCTGAAGTGTGTCCACTTCTTAATCCCTGGGGCTTTGAATGTTGCCTTTCTGGACAAAAGGGTTCTTGTGAGCAGAAGCGATTTTCCTACAGTACCCAGGTGGACTTCAGCGCAACCCCGTGTGTGGTCACAAGAGGAAAACTGGCTATTTTACCTGACAAAAGGACAGACAGCAAGGCAGAGAGTGGAGTACTGTGGCCACAATCCAAGGAGTGCGAGGCAGTTGGTGGCCCAAGAAGCCAGCAGAGGTGGGGAGAGGCAGAAGAGGATTCTCCCTGGGAGTCTCCTGAGAGTTGCCCTCACACAGAGTTCACCCCATGGGCCGCTAGACCTCTCAGAGCCCAAATCTCTGTTGTTTTAAGAGAATGTTTTGTAGTAATTTGTTAACAACAGTTCTAGAAAACTGATGTAAGGTGAGTCCTTTATCTTGCGCATTTTTAAGAATGAGATCCACGACCAGGGGAGGATAGAGTAGCAAGGTTTATTTGAAGCCATAAAGGCTCCCCTTGTTTGGGAGGGGTTCCACCGGAGGGTGCTGCTGGCTCTTCTTGGTGTGTGGGGTGGTGGTGTAAAAGGCTTTTCTGGCGGCCCAGTGCAGGTGATTGGTGGCGTTCATGCCATCAAGGACCAGCCAGGCCCTTGGAGCTCTGAGCTCAGCAGACCAATCAGAAGTGCACAAGTTAAATCCTATTTACATAATTTAGAGGACTGGCCTCTCCCCAGGGCCTGGCACGTCCTGGGTGAGAGGAAGTGCTTGGGGTGGGGTGGATTTTGTGGTGGGCCGTGTCTCCCAGGATGGCAGGGCCCATCCTGTCTGCTGTGGGTGGCCCACCTTCCTGACTTACCAGCACCTTCCACAGTGGGTGCTTTGGACCTCCTCCTCTCTGGGCACTTTGACTTTGGTTGTCGTTAAGAGTTGTGGGCTTTTATCTTTTCTTTGAACGCTGGATTTTTAAAAACTCTTTTAGTTTCACTGTTTTCCCTGCAAGTTCATTCTCTGATGGTCAGAGTCTACCCGGGTGCCGTGGGAAAGGATGCTCTTAGTGTGACCTACCTTCATCCGTTCTCGCTGGGGTGAGCTGGGGATCCATCAGGTGCCTTCTGCCTTCCACAGGTTCTGTGATTGGACCTGTGCTGCCTTCGGAGTTGAGGCCTTCACACTGGACCTCCGTTCCCGCCCTCATTCTGATCCACCTTCAGTCAGCAGTGACACACTTGGAGTGATGTTTTTAGGAGGGTCAGTGGCTGGTGTATTTTCTAAGCACTGACATATTTCACAATTTCTTGCTTTTTCCAGGTATGCACTATAATTCAGTAATAAAAATATCTCTCCCCAAACCCCAGAGCATTATTCGATTATCTCTGGCATTCATGATGACAGGTGAAGTGTATGATGCTACCAGCTTTTGTTCCTTTTGTAATTTTATTTCCTTCTATGTGTTTCAGGAATTTTTCTCTATTTTTAAAATTCAGAGACTTTTGTCGTTTTCTTCTGTATTTTAGAGTAACTTTTCAATGACCTCTTCTATTACACTGAATTAACCTTCTTTGAGGGACATTTATTATTGAATATTCATTTTAATTTGAATATTACGATTTTTTTTTTTTTTGCTTTTCTTCCATGTCTTCTCACCTCACTCTGTCTTTAATCTCTCAACCTGTGTTTTGTTTTGTTTTGTTTTGTTTTGTTACTGGGGACTGAACCACCCAAGGACTCTTTACCACTGAGCTATATCCTCAGCCCTTTTTATTTTGAGTCAGGGTCTTGCTAAGTTGCTGAGGCTGGCATCAAGCTTTCCATCCTCCTGCCTCCGCCTCCCTAATTACCGGGCCTGAGGGCAGCATCACCTACTGGCCTCTCAACCTATTTCTAACTCTTTTCATTATCTTGGCTTCTCAATCTGTCCTGCAGGGCTTTCTGCTCTGGCCACATAGAAGTCATTTTGTTGTTTTTGTCTCTATTCTGGTTGAATAAAGCCTGTAGAGCTTCCTGCTGGTCTGGATGTCTCCAGCTGATGGTCCTCAGGACGGCGTGGGTTCCTGTCCTGCTCACTTTCCCTCCCGAGTCCTCCCAGTGTGTCCTCATGGCTCCGTTCTAATTCTGCGGGGGTCTGTAAGGGTTGTCTGCCTCACCGCGGTTGTGTGTGTGACCTTCACACTGTCCACTCCTCCTCGGAGTCCTGGGGGCCGTCTTTCCAGCCCACTGATGCTGCAGGCACCCCGAGGTCAGGCGGCAGCACTTGCAGTATCCCGTGCTGACTCACTGCTGTGCCCGCGATTCTGGAGAGAGCTAGTGTGAACCCGCACGGGAGCCTTGCGGGACTCTCCCTCTCTGCTTTTCTGGGAAGCTCTTTGATGCGAGGTCTGCGCAGGCATGCTGGTGTTCCACCTCCCTTCTCCGGCCCACGGATTTGCAGTCTCGTGGGATGCTCAAGACACAGGAGACAGCGGCACTCAGCAGACTCAAGGACCAGGGCAAACCACCGCCTGGACCGCCCAGGTCCAGACACTGTGTTTTTCATTCAAAGGATTCACAGTGTTTTAAGGATGGTTTTTTACCAACAGTTTTTTTCTGTGACGTAGGCCATGTTATTTACTCCTAGCAAGCTCACAATGAGTAGAAATTCCTTTCATAATCTGGCAGCTATTTGATTACGAGTCCTGGTTTTGATTATTGGATTGATTACAGAGCACGGATGTAGTTTGTACAGAAACTTCAGTGAAAAGCTGGGCGCTATCTCATCAGGACTTGGAAAACAAATTCTCCACTAGGTTACAAGTAGGCTTCTTATGCATGGGCAAGTTGGGAAGACCTCGTGTCTCCTCGTGACCCCATTACCACTTCATGCCTCTAGCAGGGGCATGTTGGCAGAATTGGGGGTGTACTGCCATAGATTGAAGATGAACCCCGTTCTGGGGCTTGCAGCACCCACGTGTGACTAATGACATGCAGCACTACCTAGAGGGTCTCAGCTCCTGGTGTCCAGGAGACCATCGGGAAGTGCAGAGGAGCAGGCCGAGGGCACCCTGGGTTCATCAACCTGTAAACTGAGCCTAAAAAGAGCCTAAACCCCAGGTACTCACGCTGAGTGAATATGGAAACAGTAGAGCTAGGCTCTCCCTGCCTTCCCCCTCAGGGGGTCCCAGTATCCTGTAGGGTGGGAAGCTGGGCGGAGGCCTTGCTGGGGTTTTCCTGTCATTAAAGTAGAGATGGCTCAGGAACTAGCCCAGCAGGGGACTCTTTTCTCCAGTCCCTGAGAGTGAAGAGAGGGCCCTCCAGGGCTGGAGACCCGACCCATGAGTTGAGGCCTAAGGGCTTTACAGAGTTTTTTGGGGGGGCTGATATAGCTGGGGGGGTCGGGGGGGGTGAGGGGTACCCGGTATCATTCTGAGAGAAAAGTCCAGGGCTTGGTGTGTGAGCTGTGGAGAGAGAAATGTTGGAAAGTCCACCGTCTATTCCGCCTGTGTCCTTCCTCCTGAGTCTGCTGTTCAGCCCTCAATCCAGGCCCTGGGGTCCTGCCCCTCAGCCTCCTGAATCCCGCTGTATAGCCCCAGGTCGCAGACTCTCACCTGAGCTTCAATACATCCTTCGTGGAAGAAACTCAGTTCTAAGTTATCCTAATTTCCCTTTAAACAGACTTAAAATAGCCAGAACACGATGGTGAGCCTACCATGGACCTGTGATAGAGACGCGCCAGGGAGGCTCCGGAATCACCAGTGTCCAGGTGTCCAGCTGGCTGTGCCTCATGTGGGTGTGGCCACCCTGCCACTGCCTGCCACCCGTTCAGAAGCTAGAGCCGACTTCTCTCTTGGTGAACAGAGGGGAAGGAAGAAATCAGACTGCATGGCTCTGGAAGAGGGGCCAGGAAAAGCCCCACCGGAGAACATATGGGAATGTCGGGGTTACGGCATTTGCTCCAGGTTGTAAAAGTCCTGCAGGATTGGGTTCCTGTTGTAGTGGAGGTGGACATAGGTCATGGTTTAGAAATAACTGTAAAGCAGAAGGGGTCTGGGGAGGACCCATGCTTCCTTCTGCTAAGAAATTTTACGATGCCTCTGGTCACAGATGATTCCATCCCATAACCTCTGTGATAATCATTGTTATGAGTATAAAGACCTCTAAGGCTCAGACATAGAATCTGTTTTAAAATAAGCACCCAGACAAGTGAATGTTTTATTCAAAGCTTACCTGAGCCTCTCGTGTCTAGAAAATGCTTAAATTCATGAGCATTTAGAAGTCTCCTGCCCGATTGGTAGCTTTGGCTCTGTTTGCAAGACTCCAGGCTCCCTGGGAAGGCTCCACCGTGGCCTGATGTTTTCCTCTGGCACTCCTAATGTGAGATCCTCATCGCCACGGGGTGCTCCCTGGTCCTTTCCTTATCAGCAGCGTGAGACTACCTGCAGAAACAGATTCTCCAGCTTCTCTGTGGCTGTCAGAGAATCCTCTCCTCTCCCAGCCTCGGTGGCAGCTGGCTGCATGCCCCGTGGCTTACGTAGCTTATGGGACTAGGGTTGTGACATACCTAGGGCCAAGACCACCCTCTGCCTCAAAGTGCAGCCTGCAACAGGAGTGGAGGAGCTGCGGTGGCCTCTCCAGGGAGAATCCCTCAACAGCATCTCTGAGCCCCACCTCCTTCCCAGACGGGAGGTCCTGGGACGCACAGCTCTGTCTCAGCCACTGCACACCAGGGAAGACAGGAACAGTGTCTGTGGGCATAGCCGACATGGCTGGAAGCTCTGGGTCTGCCGGGGTCCAGGACGTGTACCTGCCTTAGAACCAGTGGGTACCGAGTCCCAGGCCAGAGGCCTCACTCCGGGGCTCCCACCAAACCCAGCCTGGTGCCTGTCAGGCAATACCCAGCCAACCTGCAGCTCAGGCAGGGAGAACAAGCCCCCCCCCTTTTTTTCCACTCCCAGGGTTTCCAGGCTCAGCAAAAAGGAGATCTTCAAATGCCCCTTGTCTAGCAGTTCTAGGGATCTATGCAACCTGACCACGTTCTGCTCTCTGCAGGGGCTAGGCCTAAGAGCGACTGCGCCAGCCACCTGTGTGGCGCCTTTTCAGAGGACTTCAGGTGTCCCTGAGTTCTAGCCTCGTGCTGGCGAGTGTTGAAGGTTCATGTTAATCACTTTCACTAATGAAACCAGCATCGTAAATTCTTAACCGGGAATGCTCCTAGAGAAAGAGATTTCTGTTTTGCATAAGCCCTGGGATGATTTTCTCAGTGCACTCAGTAATCACGCTGCTGTTATTGGTAGTGATAGTCTGACTACTTACACAGAGCCCTGCGCAGGGCACCTAGAGCCATTAACTAACGCAGTCCTCACAACCCCCGCGAGCTGCCAAGGCTCAGAGTCCTGCCACATCAGACCCACAGGGAGCACAATAGGAAGGGCTCTGAACCCAGGGGTCTGGCTCCAGAGTCTGGGCTGTGGACCACCACCCTGGGCTGTCTCTCTTTGAGCCCCTTTATAAGATGGCTGGATCAAGCTCATTGCTATAGAGAACTTTCATTTACTGTGTTAAGAGAGGAAAGGAGGTGTGCTAAGCTGGGCCTCATGATGAATTAAGGTGACGTATTTCTAACTCTGGGGCCTGAAGTCACCTAACAGGTTTGGGATGGACTGGGACTGGGAGGTACCAATCATAAGAGAGTTGGTAGGTGGGCATTAAGGACATTTGATAGGTGAAATGAGTCAGTGTATGGTAGAGAAGGTCTGGCTGCCATTTGGCAGACTCCAGCCTGCCTACGAATAAATGTCTGTCCCTTTATCCCCACCCTATGTGTCTGTGTTAGTCAGCTTTCCCTAACTGTAACAAAGGACCTGAGATAAATGACTTAAAAGGAGAAAAGATTTATTTTGGCCCATGTTTTCACAGACTTTAGTCTCTTGGGCCTGTGGAGGGGAAGATCATGGGGGGTGTGCCTGGCCAAGGAAACTGCTCACCTCCTGGTGGCCAGAGAGCAGGGAGAGCGCAAGGGGCCAGGGTCCCAGTGTCCCCATTCAAAGGCACACCCCAGGACCTGACCTCCTCCACTAGACCCCACCCCTCCCCACAGTGTCACTCGGGGGGTCCAGGCCTTGTAGCATCTGGGCCTTTGGGGCACATCTGAGGCTCAAGTCACAACTACCTCTTCTCATGGGGCTCCACCACAGCAGTTTGGTCTATTACTCCCTCTCCTGAACACCTCCAGAGCTTATTCAGAATCTTCTGAAAGTGCTGGTTTCTCCAAAACTAAACCTGTTCATGTCTTTCCTCTCAAATTACATGGTAAATTTACCAAAGGTAAAAACAAAACCCCACTTTTACTTCCCTTGAATCTCCTTGTATCGGTTAGTGAGATATTTAATTCCTATGTTAATACAAACCATGGCTGAATCTGCCTAGGGAAAACCCTACAGAGGAGACCTTCACCTGAATCAGGGCCCTACACAGGTGTTAGTTATCTGCGAGCTGTTTCTAAAATTCTTCCTGCGTTATGCTTGCCTAGACGCAGTATTGTCAGCACCGTCCTCAGATGTCTGAACCCAGAAAAGCACACAGGAGACCACAATGTTCCCTAGACAGACTGACTCAGTGTTGTTTGCCTGGGTGACTGGAAAATGTTCTGATTTGACTATGACGGCCTCTCTAATTCTCACAGCAGCAAGAAACACAAGGAGCGAATAGGATCAAGATGCTTGGACTCCTTGCAGGGTCCCAGAGAGACAGGCCACAGCAGAGGTGCCCACATGACCACATGTGTGCTGAGATGGCTTGGGCACTCGCTGACACTGTAAGTAATGACACACGGCCCAACGCCCTTTCAGACCTGCCATGCATTCAAACACCTGTTCACAATCAGAGTCCACTGTCCTATTTGACTTTATTCAATATCTACATCTTAGAATATAAATTTACATGAAAAATAGCTCTATTTTTTAGGTCAAGTAAACAACAATGATAATAATAAAGAAGTGAATGAGCCTTGGAAAGACCCATGAGTGGATTTTCCACTGAGTGGGTAGAGGACACAAATCCAGTGTGCTCACTACAGGCACCTCATGGAGAACCTTCTGAAGGTCACACTGTGGTTGGTCACACGTCAGTTACAAGGCTAGGGCGTTTCGGAGAGCAGCTCTTCTGGGAAACATGGCACAGTACTTTGGAGGTTCATCAGGTGACCTGTGACTGGTAACACCATCTGTCACACATACCCCAACCACCTTCTCCATTCTTGACGGTGCGAGATTGTGACAAGACCGAGGACTGGCAAATGTCACAGCTCCTTTAAAATTCTTTAGAATTCTATTTTTGCCTTAGGAGTCAAGTTAGAGGATTGTAAATAGTGGTGTTGTCTCTTGGTAGAAACCTTCTGTGAACATTTTTCTGCATGTGCTTACCCCAAATTATCTGCAATTCTGTAAGTCATAAACATGAAGTCACGAGTTCTTCACTTGTGTGACAAGTTCAAGTGGCTTGAGCTGCCAGGTCCCATTTCTCTCTGAGGCCAAGGTGCTCTCACCGCAACTGTGGGCTGAGAGCCCCCCACCTGCCAGGAGGTCTAGGGTACATGGAATATGTCCCTCCCTGGAAGAGCCTCTGTCTAGGTGGTTGGGCAGCACAGAGACAGACCACAAACCAGAGCGTGATAAACATGAAGACTGTGGTTTTAGAGTGTGCTAGACACTGGAAAGGACTGCCAGCAAGCAGGAAGCAGGAGGGACTCGCTGCAGCCATTGTGACGAGTGGCCCTGCCCTCGGTGGAACAGGAGCCGTGGGCAGAGCGAGGGGCTGCTGCCTGGGCAGGTGCGGAGCTCTCATTCCACGGGACGGATGAGAACTTTGGTTAAGGGATGCCGAACACCTAGGGAACCCGCAGACTGTCTGCTTTGGTCATTTCCCAAGGACAGGAAAGGAAACTTGGTAGAAGGCCACTTTGGGGCAGACATTTCTTAGGTCTGCCACTGTTAGCTTTTTAGTGTCCTTAAGAATAATCACATAAGATAGATCATCCATATCCCATCCAATTAAGGGGAAAATGGAGGTTAGAGAAGGCATATCATTTTCAAAAGTTCACACTAGTACTTACAGAGGAAGACTCTGGCTCCAAATGCCAACATTTTGTCAGGTGATATTGGGACAGTTTTTGATTTTTGCCTAAGACTCATTTCAAACCAACCAGAAGATAAGACAAAACATATAAGATAATAATCTTTTGCCATTTTTGTTAGTTTCCTTTTTTTTTTTTTTTTGCATTTAGAATATTTTCCCACTGGACAGACAGTGTTAGGTTGTCAGCATGTTAACTGGGATTTCTTTACTGAAAACCTTTGGTGTTTGTCCCTGTAGTAGTTCACCTGTTCTGTGAGCCTGGTGCTGTCTGAGCCTGTTTCCTCGACTGTCTTTTCCGTATTTGCTGTGAGAGCTCTCTGTATATTCCAGCTCATCTCACTCATCTGTTAGAGTCCCTGGAAATGCTCTCACCCATTCTATGGTTCCCCCCCCCCCACCGACTGTTTATCATGAAACAACACAACAAGGTGGATGAAACATACAAATGTATGTCTAAGTCACTTTTCTCATCACAAAGGCAGTTTTTCCACCACTCCTCGTTGGTGCCCACCACCTTTGGGTGTCTGGAAACACCAGGCGTCTCATTCAGGGGTTTCTACAAGTGAGTTCCGTGGGCTGAGACGGATTTTCTGCCCTCGGGAGGTGATCATAAAGTGTTTCCCTTAGCAGGTTGGTGTGGCTCTCACTCTGACTCTGGTGTCCCACGACCCACCACTCCTGGGAGGGACCCAAACTGCTGAACGGTGCCTTCATGTATTTTTTTTTTTAAATTTCTCCTTTCCCAACATTGACATCTGAATGAGATGGCTGGCATTTCTCCCAACTTCCTTCTCAGTTTTGTATTCCAGGTTACAGAAACTTTATGGATTCATCTGGGGCTTGGTCCTCGTGTTCTGACTTCTAGAAGTTTCTGTGGGGTGGGGATAGCTGACCCTGGGAGCAGCTGGCTTGGAGGCCAGCCTGGACCTGGAGTCTTATTTGTGGGAAGATTTGTGACGTATTTCAACCTTTAAAACAGACTTTCCTGGTTTCTGTCTTTTTCGTCTGTTCGTTTTGGTAAGTTACATTTTTTTAGTGGTTAGTTTAATCTCTGAATTTAAAAAATTTCTACATCAGTTTTTTTTTTGGGATATTGTTCTTCCCTTTTAACGTGTGTATGAATTATGACATCCACTTTTATGTCACTGATTTGGTTGTTTTTCCCCTTTCTAAATTTTTCTTGCTTAATCCTTCAAGAAGTTGGTCAGTTTTACTGGATTTCTGAGAAGCCACTCCTGGCCTTGTTGATCTTCTAAAGCAAGCTCACTTCTGTCCCCCGACTCCTACTCCACAGCCTTGTCACCCTCCCCCTTCCCCGGCCTCGGTTGCTGGACTGTTCACTAAGTTAGCTCTTTAGTTGTGGCTGTGCTGTCTTCCTTCAGGTACACACCAAGCTGCCGGCTTTCAAGTCCTGCTTCAGGAGCAGACCTCAGGTTGACTCGCATTTCATTTCAAAATATTTTTAAATTTTGATGTGAGTGGAAAAGAAAGTATACTACCTGATTTCCACACATGTGGGGTCTGTCTAGTTTTAAAAATTGATTTCTAATTTCCTGTCATAGAAAATGGCCTGTGTGATTTAATTCTTTGCAATTTGTTGAGCTCACTTTTTAGCTCAGGACATGGCCAGTTTGTATAGAGAGCCACAGGGTAGAAGATGCCCATCCTGTTCTTGGTTAATGGACGGATCTACGCAATCCACTGGGTCAAGTGTGAAAACTGGGCCAGCCATGTTTTTATGTTGTTATTTCCCCACTTCTATTATATTCTTGTAAAACTTTAGTTACGATCTTCCATCTTGATTTTTAATTTGTGTTTGTTTCCTTCTGGTTTTGTCAATATTTTATTAAACACATTAAAATTTAAAATGTGTGACTTTTTGGTGAGCTGGGATCTATTGCACCTTTTTCTCATTGGGAAGTGACCTTGCTAAAACACAGCAAGGTGTTTCGCTGTAATGAGTCTCTTTTCTGATATTGCTACAAAAAAGCTATTGCTTAACGGGGAATTGTTAATACTTACAAGGCATATCTATGTTCAAATTTAATATTTCAACCTTTCTATATTCTTATTTTTATTTGTATCATTGATAAAACAATTTTTTTTTTTGCATTTTAATCTATCTTCACCTTTGAATAGCCCAGGGCTCATTTATATTTAATGGGATTATTGGCGTGTCTTAGTTCAAACTCTACCATCCTTTTGGTGCTCTTTGGCCTGTATTGGGTTTTCTTATTTTTGTCTACTTTTCTTTTGTGTTTGTGTTATTTTTTGTGATTGCATTTTCGTTCTACCTTTTTGTTGGAATTTATGATGTTCTATTCTCTAGCAGCTACTATGCAAAATACAGACTCTTGCCGTGGCACCCACACTCACTCCACCGTCTTTCCTAAGGGGATGTGGAGGAGGAAACGTGGACCAGCAGCCACAGTTATTCTCTTCCCATTTCTGCTGCCTTGAGAAATGAAGGCCGGGGCAGGCAGCTGAGCTTGAACTCTGCACCTGTGCCCCAGGCCGGGTTCCTTCCTCACACCCTGGAGCTTACCTCCGCAACCTCCCCAAATCGCGAGAATTAAATCTATTACTTGGTGTATCAAGAAGTTCAAGATCTCTTATTTGATTCGCTGTGGAATTTGTTCAGAGTTCCAGATTTTTTTTTTTTTAAGAGAGAGAGAGAGAGAGAGAATTTTTTTTAATATTTATTTTTCAGTGTCCGGTGGACACAACATCTTTATTTTATTTTTTATGTGGTGCTGAGGATCGAACCCAGCGCCCCGTGCATGCCAGGCGAGTGCGTTACCGCTTGAGCCACATCCCCAGCCCCCCAGATGTTGTTTTTGTTGTAGTAAAATCTGAAATATATTAAAAACGCCTACTGCTGTGTTGCCGCTTTTCTTTTCTCCTCTTGAATGTCTTCCTGAGAAGTGCTGCAGAAATCCTGTCCTGACGTGTGGGGGCCCAGCTCCTTCCTGCTGCCCTGAGCCCCGGGAACTTGGCCCCTGGTTAGACTCTTCTGAAATCGTCCTGCTGCAGCTCATGTTTTGATTTTGGGATTTTCCAGATGCTTCATAAGCAGATCCCATGTGTTAAAATTTGTGGAAATTCGGCGTATTTCTCACTGTGAGGCCTCCAACTAATCAGTACCTAAATTGGGAGCTGTTAGCCTGTTAGCTGAGATGAGGAGATTTTTGTTTAATTTTATTTCGTTCTATTATTTGCTTATTGTATGTTTAATCTGTTCTCTATTCCATGCTTTATTTTGAAAATTTTCAAAGGGTTTTTAAAAAGCTCTACATTTTAACATTCTGAGTAACTTGAATTTTTATGTAATTATCTTCTTTGGCTACTTAAATTAAAGACATATCCATATAAAGTAAATCAAGATAAATAAATAAGAAATGTGTTTACTTCCAATAGGAGGCTATTCCTCTGCTAAAACTTGACGCCTTAATCTCAGAATCATAGCATCACACAACATTCAAAAATTGGAAGGAACTTAAGTACCATGTCTGCAGCCCGAGCCTGTCTCCTTGTACTGATGAGGAACCTGAGACCAGGGCTTTAGCAGATAGGTAAGGGCTGCCTTAGTCCTAGAGCCCAGGTTTTCTCATTCTTTATATAAATCTCAGAAACATCTACCATATGTTTTAAATAGAGTGGTTCCAAGATTCATTTTGAAGTTTCATTCTGAAATATGGCCATGTTCATGTAAGTCTAAAATTTTGGTTTTTCCTCAGATATCCAGAAGTGAATCTCAACGTCTCCAAATTTCTTATTGGGGAGGAGCCCCTTTGCAGCCACCTGGATAGGCACCAGGGATTTGGAGGCGAGGAGCAGATGAATAGGTCTTCAACGAGTAACGAGTCACACAGTCAGTGTCAGATGCACTTCCTGCAGACCCCCGCCTGTTTCCCCAGCTCTCCCCAGGTGCCCCTTGCAGATATTTTAACCCCCCATGGGATTCCCTTTCTTTAGAGAAGCTTTCCACCTAGGCAGGTCTCCAGCCCCATACATGTTTCTGCCCACCACTGGGGAAGGTCCTAGAACAGGGAGGGCCGTAGGGGAATGGCCAGGTCACAGAGGGCACTGCAGTCCACAGGGAGGGCTTGTGTTTAAGGATGGGATGCGGCTGAAAGGCTCAATAACATCTGTTTTTAAGGTTTTCATAGGTGCCTTTTGGTAAGGCCGTAAGTGTGACTGGAGGGAGCCCTGCAGAAGGCTCTTGGAGAGGGAAATGGATGAAGTCAGGAGATACTTAGGCAGTAAATTGAAAGGATACAGATGGGGAAATCTTGTGGGTGTCGTTGATGGCAAAACTGTGACAACACTTCTAGGCTCTCCCACCAGAGGTGGAGGCGTCTTGGCTCTGTTGAATGTGGCCTGGCCTTGTGACCTGCTTTGGCCAACGGCACACCAGCAAATTGGGGCTTGGAAAGCATTTGCACAAGGGGGTCTCTCTCTCAGAGCTTCCACAGCTGTGAGCAACGAGGGTGCTGCTGTGGAGAGGGAGGTCTCGGCTGGTGGAGCTGTGGACTGCCAAGGCCATGTCAGGAGAACACCCAGGCTGGGCACCACTGACCTGCTGACCTGCTGCATTCACAGCCACATACAGAGGCCTGGCCCTAAGACACTATATTGTAGGGTGGAATGTCAAACAACAGGTGCGAGCTGGTACTGAGTGTGGAGCAGAGACAGGTCTGTGGAATGAACACCACTGATATTGCTAAGGGATATATATTATTCGAGAAGCTCTGTCTCCTCTCATCCTGATGTGAATAGTTGAAATTGCACTATATCCACTTAGATAATGGCCCATTGTATATGCATTAATTCTATTAGTCAAACAAGTTTTTCTTTTAAAGATTTATGTTCAAATTCATCTTTCATTTATTGCAGTTTATTTTCTTGAATACAGTATTTTGTACTATTAGTTGATGTTTATAGAGCATTAAAAATCAAATATAAGTATCAGTGATTGAAAATGTGGAAAATCCTTTAAATTGTGAACAATATATATGTCAAGTAGCTAGAGAAAGATTGCATTATTGAAAGGCTTTGATGTGGGGATCCTCCATGCCTAAGATCTATTGTTCTTAATTAAAAACATCAACTTATAAATCTGAGCATTGTAATACAACCGCTTGACAGGATAGAGATTTTTGAAAATGCGCAGGGTTCTTTATGTATCTGAATGCAAGAAAAGGCTTTGTGTTCATGTTTGCTTTCAAGTCAGTTTGGATCCCCCCACACACACACACACACAAAGAAAATTCTGTCCTCCAAAACGTATCCCTTGTAGATTTAGGATCATATTGGTTAGTTGTAGCTATCTGAGATGTGGCAGTTTATTTTAATACACAATAAGATGCAGCAAGAGAAAATGTTAGACCCAGAAATGAGTGTTCATTTAAAAAGGGGTGGTCATCACTTTTGAGGTTGGTGGAGAAAATTTTTCACAACCCATGGAATCAACCTGCAGTTCCAGGACACATGGAAGGGTTACCAAGTTGGAGAGTTTTCAGCCTTCCAGAGTAAAAGAATCTTGTATTTAGGAAGGGGCCGTGGTCTCAGATTCATTGTGACTTTGCAATTTTACATGGTCTCAGATGTTTACCAGTTTAATGGCCACATGTTATCAAAATCAAATCGATAGATCCACAGAAGACATTCTTTTTAACAAAAACAAAGAATTATAGACTGTCTCCACACACGTGGCTTGCTGGGGCAGAGCTCAGGGCAGAGCTAAGGCTCGCAGGTGTGAGGCCTTGGGTTCCTCCTCAGCACCACAGAAACAAAAACAAAAATGAAAAACGAGAACAAAACAAAAGCATTTCCTCAGCTCTCCATATTAGTGCTGGGAGAGAGGAAATCGGTGTCACTGGGCTCAACTTGCCCAAGTTTCAAAGGTGAGGTTTCCATTGGAAAAGGGAGACGTGGCGTTCTGATTTCTATTCCCCATGACTTTGCCTTCAAGTGTCTTTCTTTTATAGATGACTCTTTCAAAACCTGTTGATACTGATGATTTTTATCAGTTCCAAAAAAAAAAAAAAAACAAGAATAAACTGCTATATCAAGTGTTCCCTTAAAATATCTTATTACTTATTGCGGATTCTTCATTCGAAACCAAGTGAGCTTCATTCATAAAAATGAGGTGTTCTAACCAGGGTGTTCTAGCCTGTGGGGTGGGCAGGTGGGTTGTCTCCCCTTCCTTGCCTTCCCTCCATTTCTGTCTCTGTTTGTCTTGGTACCCTCACCTGTTCTCCAACCACCACCACTAGAACCAAGATGGTAAAGTCAGGGTGAATTCAAGGATTTAGGGTAAATTAGACAGTACCTGTAGTCATCCCCAGCCAGTGAACATCAGAGAACATGAAATGCACATCATAAAAGTGTGTTTTGTGTGGTGAGGTATAAAATATTACCTACTGAGCTGAAATTTTTCTTGAGGTAAACATGAAAGTTTACTGGGCTGGCCGTGTATTTTTTTCTTGGTAGTAAATGTGAGTAGCCGTGGAGCGTAACTGTCAATAAGGCAGAAACTGACATATGACTATGTAAACTTCAGGGGGAGAGGCAGACCAGCCAATGTTCCCATTAATAGAAGGGACCCTTGGAATACTTCCTAGATAATGACTTTTGAGAAGACATAAATGGAGGGCTGCATGCTTTGGTTAATTAATTTTAGAGACAATATAACATGGCGTTAAAAGTCCCGAACACAAAGTGTACATTGCCATCTTGAAACTGTGGGCAAGCTTTTCTGTGTACTTTTTGCCTAACAGAGAGGCTGAGCTACGAGAGCTGTCCTTGCCTATGAAACGAGGGGAGTCCATGTCAAAAAGTATTTTTCTAGATCAGTCACGGGACATTTTATCAGGAGTCCGAGTATTCTCTAGGAATTTGTAAAATTGCTTTTTAAATTTTTCATTTTTAAAACATGCATTTGAAAACTAATATGAGCACATTTTTGATTGTTCATCTAAGTACTACAAAACAATTTTCACATCCAAGTGTAGTGGAAAGACATCATAGTCCTTATTTGAAACTGATACTGTAAAACAGTTCAAATAGAGTGAAACCAGGAGAAGTTGAAGTCTACGGCAGGCAGCTCGGCCCATGGTCCCCACCCGAGGCATCTGCTTTATAGCTGCCGTGTGAACGCACGGAATCCTCAGGGAATCCTGTTTCCCCTGAAACCAACCTCCAGTTCTTTGGCTGTCAGGTTAAAACTCAATACTCTGCACGATGGTCCTCTTTCCTCCAGAGATGGGTCCACTATTTACACAATCAGTGCAGATTTCAAGGTATGTCACACAGCATACCTTACCTTGAAGCGAGCAAGGCAATTTTAGCATGTTGTTTTATTAAAGTGGGCTTTGAACTTAATAACTGGCAGGGCGTCAGCTACAGATGAGGTCTGGTGATTCTGGACTTGAGAACAGATTCTTATATTCATAATGTGACTCTGCCCAACGCATGTTCTGTGAACCCAGTGTTTCTACATATACTTCCATTTAAAGAGTCACATCAGGCATCACATTAAGTCAGCTTTGAATTTGGGTGGTTATTTTGAAAATAAATAACGACCACCAACATCCCTTGCTGAGTGCTGTCTATGGGGCCTGCTCTGCTTCAGCTCTATTTCTGCCCTTAATCTCAGGATGCCCCAGGTGGGCTTTACTGTTAGATGAGGTGGTGGGAAGCTCAGTCGCCTGTTGGAGGGAAGGAGCCAGTCACTGGTGGAGAGGACCACACCAGGCTTGACGCAGTCTCACTCCACCAGGAGCTGTGGAAGCCGGAGGCAGAGCAGCTCAGACCTCGCTCTGTGGTTGCAAAACTTCAATAACGTTGCAGCCTGTGTAGTTCAGACCAACAGGGTGGGATTCCTTGCCCATGAGCTCCTCACTCTGACACTGCTGCCCAGGTCCCACTGAGCTCAGGGGTCTCCAACCGTGACTCCATGGGCCAGGGCTTTGGCCTGATTGGAACCATTTCGAATAACTTGGGTGGAGTTGTGTAATTACTGCCCTGGGAAGAGTTAGGCTCTTTCTCCACAGGAGGCTGCGCTTATTAAACCCATCCACACCCTGGGGTGTGTTTTCAAGTGCATTCCCTTTGTCTTCTGAAGGAAGTGTCTGCACATGGGAGAGGGGTGGGAAGGCAACCCTGATCCTGGAATCTGTCTCTGATGATTACAACTCAGACACAAAGACATCTGCGGGTCAAAGGCACCAGCTGTCAGCCAGGCGGAGACTGCGGACAGCATCCTGGGCCGGGAAATCAAGAAGCCCAGAGAGCGGATCACACTGGGGAGAGGTTTGCAAAGACTAAAATATCGATATTGACGCTGGCCTCTGACCAACACAGAGCACGTCAACGAGCACTTGATAGAAAGATGATTTCTTCCCATCCCCTCTGTTTTCAGAAACCCCTGATTTCAGTTAAATAATTTCAAGCCATTCTGCAAAAAGAATGAACTTAATAAGGCACCAAATGGTGGCCCTGCGATGCGAAGGAGTTCTGCCTTTTCAACTCACTGTCTCCCTCCTCCTTGGCAAGGAAACTCTGCTGAGGAAGGTGCTTTGAAACCCAGGCAGCTTTCACCTCTAGGTATCATCTTTTCAATCTCCTCTCCATCTGGAGCCCCAGGTAATGAGAACACAGAGGCCCAATCTCAGAAGCACCGGAACCTATTCTTTTTCAGGGCTCATCAACAGTGTCTTTGTGACACACAGAGATGGGCCACCTGTGCCCCTGAAGGGTCACCCTGTCTGTGCCCTGGTGGGAAACCACCTGAGACGACGGATGACTCAGAGCAGAAAAATCTGGGGATGGATTGGAACGTGGAAGACTTCGATTCTGTGAAGTAAAGGAATGCCCAGGGATCCGAGTGGTCGAGACAGAATGTGTTTCAGAACAAATAGCCACAGCCCAGGAAACCAACAGGGAGCCAATATACTTAGCTTTAAGCTTCTTTGAATCTTTGGAAAAGGCAAAAATTACATTTTACAAAACTAACACTTCCAAGATCAGAAGCAGAGAAACAGTTCCCTGTAGGTCTGCAGCATTTGGCGGGAATGTGAGCCTGCCATGTCTCCTCTTCCTCTCCCTCTGGGGCCTCCTGCCCAGTGTCTTTGCCCAGTGATGGTTTGGGCCACCAAAAGCCCACTCCCATTTCCTTTCATAATTGGCACAGGACCCAGAGGGGGACAGGAGTGCTGTTTACAAGCCCCGTCATCCCACTTTGGAGTATTTGGCTCATTTATGGGGAACCTTGTGAAGCAGAAGATGGAGCCTCTAATGGAGGCCAAACAGCCCTTGGGAAGCCTTTGGGGTGCGGTTGGAGATTTTGCCAGGGGATGCTGTGGACCTTGCACTGAGCAGTGTCCCCCCTGGTAGCCTGTGTTGTGGGGTCTGGCTGGGTTTTCTGTTGGCGTTGGGATTTAGGCACAGGCTGATGGGATTTTCACCTTGAAAGATCATTGCAGTTCATAGTGACACTTTTTTTACAGGCAAGTATCCATTACCGCGGGGACAAGCTGTGGGTACAGGAGCCACAACCCCTGCAAATGCCTTAAGAGCCTTGCAACAGTCTGAGAAAGTTGGGGCAGTTAGGAAAGGTGAGGCTCACGAGGGCCCTGCCCCACCTGGAAGCCAGTGTCAGGTGCCCGGTGTGCCGGTGCCCAGGAGCAGATGCGGCTCTGTGAGGTCCACGGGCACGGACACTGGGGCGGAGCTGCTGCTGCATGGTGACTTGGGTCTGTCTCAGGACAATGGCTCAGGGGAGGTGGCACTGTTCCCTGGAGCTTTCCCTGCCTGCCTCTGGAGTCAGGAGAGGGAACGGCGAGCATACCCTGGGATTCCTGGGGTCTGTCTGACCTGGGGGTCACTTCCAGCCACCAGGAACCTCATCACTGTCATTACTAAGCTCTAACAACATGAGAGTTTTCAGGTATGTTAGGACTTCTCTAAACCAAAGTGGTGAATTTTGCTAATAACTCAGCAGAAGGAATAGGAGCCTGGATCAGAGTTTTGTTCCTGCTGTGGTTCCATCCAGTTTAGAGCTTTCTAGTAGCAAAATCTCCATCAACCATCAGAGACATCAGGGAGAAGCATCAGGAACAGGAGCTGGATTCATACTCAGTATTCAACATTCTTCCACCTAAAGTGCCTTCTATAGTCTCAAGGATTATGTGAAAGCATCAACTACTTTTATAATTTAAGCAAAATCACCCGAGTTTGGTGAAGACATTGCACAAGATAATTAGCTTTTTAGGTCCTTGTTTTCCTTTTAATATTATCACATTGGCTCTTTTATTTCAAGAGAGACCCACAATCACATTGTGGCTCCTGGACTCCTGGTTCAGAGTTCAGTGTGTCTTGACATTTGGAACTGGGTTTGTTTCCTTTGTGATGTGAATGAATTTATCCCATGCCTGCAAACAATAACTTAATTAAGTTGCCAAAATCCCCGAGGGTGGGAGACAACAAGACTTAACAGATTTTGAGGCATTGCAGAATAACAAAAGAATCTGCAGGCATTGTTCTGCAGCTGTGCTCAGGGCCTGTGGGGGCCTCTGCTCTGAGGGCTCTTCTGTCCTTTGGAGGCTACTTAAAAACACACCTCCGGAAGGGAGCAGTGGAGCCTGCTTTTGGCTGTCCTGTATCTCTGGGTTGAAAAGTGGAAATACGCGGCAGAAGGAAGAGGGTGTGTGACAGAAAGGTTTGTTTGTGATTTCTTCTATCTAAATTGTGCTCAAATTGTAGTGTGAGCAGGATTGATGGCTTCCCTCTAATAGCAACAAGTGGTCTCAGAATGCGTCTTTGTTCTCAAAAACTCGTCTCATTCTCACTTGAATAAATCTAATCAGAATGAAGGACCTGGAGAAGCAGGGTAATTTTTTTCAACATCTCCCAGTTCTTGAGAAAGCCGTCCTTGGCTCCCCCCTCCGTTGCTGGTCCTCTCCACTAACCTTCTTTAAACTTGGGGCTTCTCCAGGGCTGCATCGTCCTTTTACCACAGAGAAACAGGGAGGCAGCAGAGCCAGGGTCCTGCTCAGTTGTTCAGCCAGTGAGTGGAAGAGTCGGATTTGAGTGAGGGTCCTCGGTGACATGATTTCTCACATCAGGGTTTCACTGATTCAGCCAGTTTGAGTGGGAGGGGGGAATCCATTCTTCCAGCAGTCAAAATGTTGTTGTTATTGTATTCTGCAATGCCTTCTAATTTTCCTCATCAGAAAATTTGGGGAAAACACTTTCAGAGAATAAATGTACAGTGTCCATCTTAGAAAGAGCAAAATTTAATAGTGATCTGGCTTTTTCTCCAAAATGGGAAATTATCTCTGTAAACTTGAAATTGTTTCTTCCCTGGATCCCAGATTCTTACATAACCCTCATTCTGATAAGTAATTTGGGAAAAGTTGCTCTTTAACTATTCAGGAAAATAACCTGATACTAGTAAAAATTGCCAAATAGAAATAAATCAGTAGGTTAGAAAAAAAATTGGCTCTGGGATGCTTGGTAAGAAATCAGTGAGAAAGGGATAAGCCAGTCCTGAGAATTGGTGTTTTCTCCTTTGTTCAGAATCTCCTGTGACCTGCCTGGCTGAGCCCAGAACAGGAAACGAAGAAGTCTGCTCTCTTTCCAGGAGGCTCTGGCCCTGGAAGCACAGGAAGTGGTAAAGCTGAATGGGGCTCCTTAGAACTGAAGGGCCTTGGGCGAACCCATCATAGCCCGGTGGTCTATGCAGCAATCCAGGGCAGCAATTCAGGATGGTAATATTGGCTCAACTTACTTGAATAGCATCTGGATTTACTTACTGGCAACTGTAAAGTGTTTTCCAAATACAAAATATCATATAGGGCATCAAGCAGCCTCAGTTCAGAGGCCCTGTCCTTCCCATCCTGCTCTTCATTCAGCCTTGGCCTCTGGGGGCAAGGCCCAGTGAAGCCCCAGATTGGTAAGTCTCCATTCCCCCACTACAGGCTGCTGCCCTGGGTGCTCACGGTGGCTGCTGCAGAGTGCGTGTCTGCTAAATCCTCACTCCCCAGTTGTGACTGAGGAGACTGGGGCTTGGGAAAGGACTCCATGAGAAGGGTGGGGCCCTTAGGAATGGAGTTAGCGGCCCTCTCCCTCCACGGGGTGGGAGCACAGCAAAAAGACCTGTCTCTGAGCCAGGAAGCCAGTCCTCAGAAGGCACTGGGTCTTCAGGTGCCTGGGTCTTGGGCTTCCAACCTCTGGAGCTGCAAGAAATCAGTGACTGCTGTTTGTGCACCACCAGGTCCACAGTCTTCTGCTACCGTGGCCAGGGTGGACCCAGGTGTCCACCAGCCCCAGACTGGGTGGTGCATGACGCTGTGAGCCTGCAGCCCTGGAGGGATTTTGTTTTATGTTTGGTTTTAGAATACAAATACATGAACATTCTAAAAACATAAAAAGTCCTCATTGTCACTGAATAATTTTAAGTTTCCTGCCACAGAGATGTGGGGACTCTTCTCCCCTCCCCAGAGCCAGGCCCTGAGCGTGGGCTAGCTGGCCTACCTCAGGATGCCTGCGGCTCCCGGGTGCTGACTGGGGGCATGCGACTCATCTGTCTGCTCTGCATGTGCCACCAGAGCCCAGGGTCCTGTTGGTGCCTCTAGAGCACAGGCGGGTCAATGTGAGTTTAATTCCTAGACCCCCGTCTCATCAGCTTCGTTGGATACTTGCTACTTTATGTTGCTTTTGTTCTGTTTTTCTCATCCAACTAACATTAAGATTAAAACGTTGTTGCTCATGTGTCTTCAAGTTGCCTGAAACTCTTCCTGGGATAATTGAAGTAGGGTTGGAGGAGACGTTTTAGAAATGGCCGATCTTCACACCTCTCCTCCAGACTCCGGATGCTCAAGAATACTCTCAGCCCACGTCTTTGTGGTACTCTTGCCATGTTTGCTTTTCACTTCGGCCACAGAAACGCTGACCTCCCGACTGCCCGATGGGTGGGCCTCGGGGGAAGCACCCCGGGCCTCCATGGCACCCTCAGAGTCTCCCTTTTTGAGAGCCTAACATCTTTTCCCTGGACTTTTTCATGCTGATAGACTTAAAATTCCACCTTTGCATTCTCTGGAGTCCTTCTCCAAGGCAGAAAGCAGAGGGGAAGGGACACTGGGTGAAAAACAAGCGCCAGAAGCAAGTGGGCACAGGCTGAGCAGGCACCTCTGGGTGCCTCACCTGGGCACCTGCTCCATCCGTGGACACCGTGACCTGCCTCCTACTCCTCCAGGCCATGAGCAAAGCAAACCATGCTTCTTAATTGCAGGTGAATAACAACACCCTCAAATCTCTCGCACACTGCCTCCGCCTCCCCCTGATTTTTGACTGAGGAGGTGACCAAAGAAGACCTTTTACTGCGGCACAGCTGGGCGTCATTTCCTGTCAAGCTGCTGTGCAGGTCTGGTGGAGGTGGAAAGGCCTTCAGAGGAGATGTGACTGAGGTGTGACCGAGCACCCGTGGGGACGGCAGGTGGAAGGCCTCTTGCCAGTTGAGTGGGTGTTGATTTAACTGCTCACCCAGGACGAGGCAGGGCCCCTCGGGGCAACCTTGGAGGCTGATGTGAAAGTCACCTTAGTGCTGCTGCCAGTTTGGAGGATGCCCTGGCCCACAGGGTCCACTCCTGCACCTGCTCTTTGTTCCAACCTGGAAGGCAGCTGGCCAGGCCTTCCCCGAGCTCAGCAGGTGTGCGAGCCCCGGGCGTGGGGGCATCTGGCAGAGCAGTGGACTTGCTGGAGGTCACAGCCAACCCAGCCCTTCCCAGGAATGAACTAACTGCAGCTCCCGGCGGATGTGAAAGGGCCTCGCAGCCCCTTCACCCTTCCCTTGCTGGCTCTAAGCTTAACTGAAGTGAGTGGTGTGTGGCAGAGGCCTCGGACCCTGACTTGGTGATGCTGACCTGTGTTAGATCCCTCCTCAGAGTCCAGCTTACTGGGCATGAATCCTTTATCCACAGGGGCCAAATCCCAGAGAGCAGTGAGTCTCCCAAGATAGAACACAGCCTGGCACAGAGGCTGCATTTGTGCCACAGCAGGGTGAGGCCTTTCTCCACCACCGTGGGACAGAGGCAGCACCCACATTTTACAGGTTAAAACATTGTGATACTAAGATGACACGGAGGAGAGCTGGAGGACAGTGTCACAGGTTTAGTGATTATGGATCCAGAGATTCACACCCAAGTCTCCCTTGAAATCCTGGGTTATTTTTCCAAAGTTGGCTTTATTACTATTTCAGCAGTATGTTTAATAAAATTTAAAGACACCCTTGTAAAAGGAAACCACACATTAAACTTTAAGAAATGTGTGGTGATTTTGTGTGAAGGGACTTAAGTCCTTAGCACTTATTTTAACATACAAGCATACTTGGCTGAGTTAATTTGATTGTCTTCTTCGACGGCCCTGAAATGAAGATAGCCCAACCATGATCACGTAGAGGTATTTGCACCAGGAGAAGAGGGAGGCAGGGAGAGGCTGGCAGTGGAGACTCTAGTTTGGGTCTTTGGTTTCTTTCAGTTGCCTTCACTCTCCTCGTGTGACATCACACAACATCATCAAGTCACTCCACAAACTCAGTCACTAGCCATCAGCTAAGGAGCCCCTCACACAAGCACAGAGAGCTTAACTCTTAGGTTCCAATGCAGACAGTTTGTGTTTGGAGGAACTTTGAATATGGAAAGCAAATGTCCTTGATCCGCTGGGACGCTTGGTAATCAGAGTGACACCTACAGGCTCGAACCCCGTCTCCCCGGCCCTGCGAGGGTTCTGTGCACAAACGTTGCATTTTCAGGGACACTGCCAGGTCTCGAGCAGGACCCTTGGCCTCTGCCTGTCGGTTGTCAGCCGCACCCTTCTTCCAGCTGTGACAATCAAAAATGTCTCTGGATATTGCCAACTGTCTCCCAGGGGGACAAAATTGCTCCAGGTTGAGAATAACTGTCCCAAAAGATGTATTTTCACAGAAAGGAAAAATTGAAACATGATATGATGGGGTTAATTGTATATGTAAAAACTTTGCTGTGTGTGTGTGTGTGTATGCATCTCAGAAAACTTGGGGTAGTAAACTGAATTCCACATTTTTATAAGTTTCCCACAAATTAAATATGAACTAGTATTCTACATATTTTGAAAAGAGTTAAAGATGAGTATTATAATTCTTAGAGCAACTACTAAAAAATTCAAAGAAATGTACTAAATTTCAATAGAAAAATCTCAAAATAAGAATGCTAACAATTCAACAGACACTAGAATTGCTGTGTGTATAAACGTGGCTGTATAATCAATGTGATCCTGCAATCTGTACACTTGGAAAAATGAGAATTCATACCCCATTTGAATCAAATGTATGATATGTCAAGATGATTGTATTGTCTTGAGCAAGCAATAAAAAAAGTCATATCAATTAAGAAAAATAAAGAATCCTAATAATAGTTAATTAACTCAATATTAGGTAGGAAAGGAGGAACAGATAGATAAGCAACAACAGCAGATATAGAAAAAGCAAACAGCAGATGTGAATACAATCATATCAATAGTTGCATCAAATGTAAATGGGACAAAATTTTCCAATTAAAAGGGAAACAGTAGCCGGGTGCAGTGGCACACACCTGTAATCCCAGAGGCTCTGGAGGAAGAGGCAGGAGGATCACAAGTTCAAAGCCAGCCTCAGCAATTTAGTGAGGCTCTAAGCAACTCAGTGAGACCCTGTCTCTAATAAAAAATACAAAATAGGGTTAGGGATGTGGCTCAGTAGTCGAGTACTCTTGAGTTCCATCGATGGTATCCCCCCGTCAAAAAAAAAAACAACAAACCAAACAAACAAACAATAAATAAATAAAAGACAAATAGTGTCCATGAGTATAAAACAGCAAGCCCCAACTATAAATGCTGTCTCAAAAATACACCTTTTAACTACAAGGGCACACATTGCTTAAAAGTAAAAAAGAAAAAAAAATTATGTGCCATTGAAACATCAGTCATTGGGTTGGGAATGTGGTTCAGAGGTAGATGCTTTCCTAGTTTGTATGATGCCTTGGGTTTGATCCCTAGCAACACACACACACACACACACACACACAGAGTCACAAAGGTGAATACATTGGGAAGACTTTAAATAAATGTGTGTGTTCTTAAACAGAATTTTGAGATGCATGAAACAACAACTGCAGATAAAAGGACGATACAGGAAATCCATGAACATATCTGGAGATCTTAACATACCTGTCCCTGTAATTGATAGTATAATTAAACAAAAATAATGACAGACAGAGAAACTACACTATGACCATCTTTACCCCACAGACACAGAGCACTTAACACCAGTGCAAAATTTGCTTTCTTCTAAAGTGCACATGAGTTATGAGGCACGCCAGCTCACACTGGGCCATAAAACAAGCGTCAGTTAATTTCAAAGGACTGGTAGTATTAGTAATTATATTCCGTAACTATGTGAAATCAAGTAGTAAATCAGTAAGATCGGTAGAAATGTTCTAAATTTGAAAATTGATAAATCAACTTCTGAATAACCCATGGGTCAATGAAGAGATTGCTAAAAAATCAAAAAAGATTTTGAATTAATGTTAATAAAAATACAACACATTAAAGTATGTGACATGCAGCTAATAAAATACTTAGTGGGAAACTTATACCTTTAAATGCTTATATTAGAAGTGGAAATAACCTTAAGATTTAGGATCTAGGTTTCACCTTAATAAACCTTTGTCATTTCCTAAGGATTATCATAGATTATTTTGAGAAATTAGAGAAAGATGAGAAAAATAAGCCCAATAAATAAAAATAATACTGATAATAACAGAAAAAAATAGAAAATAGACACAATTGAAAAAATTTGCAAAACCAGGAGTTGTTCATTGAAAAGATTGATAAAATTTATAAACCCCCCAGAAGATCAATGAAGATAAAAAGAGGAAAATTTCAAAGGTCTAATATCAGGTTTCAAATATTGGGCATTACTCAACATTTTCCAAGAAATAGTATTAGTAACTTTGTGAGTATGAATTCAACAATATAAATGAAATGGACAGCCGGGTGTGGTGGCGCAGGCCTGTGATTCCAGTGGCTCAGGAGGCTGAGGCAGGAGCAATGCAAGGTCAAAGCCAGCCTCAGCAACTTAGCAAGGCAAAGCAACTTTGTAAGACCCTATCTCTAAATAAACAACAAAAAGGACTGTGGATGTGGCTTGTAGTTAGGTGCCCCTGGGGTCCATCCCCAGAACAAATACAAAAATAAATGAAATAGACAAAATTCCTTGAAACACACCAACCAGACTTATCAAATCTGACACCAGGTGAAATAGAAAATCTGAATGTGTTATATTCAGGAAGGTTGCATTTCTATCAGAACTTTCACAAACAGAAAATTCTAGGCCCTGATTGTTTACAAGATAAATTGTCTCAAATCTAGGGAACTCATAGTACCAACCAAAAACTAGAAGAAAGGGGATATCTTCCAACTCATCTTCTGAAGACAGCATAATGGTGATACATGATAAATGTATAAGAAGAAAAGGGAAAATCCTTAACAGAATATTAGCATATCAGGTAAAAGCACAATATGGAAGAGCCAAACAGGATTGATAGTAATTATCTTTAATCCATGGTAAAAACATCTGCTTTTTTTTGTATGAAGTCAAATTCAGGAATAAAAATGTTCATGTTTCTTTTTTTTCAGTTCAAAATGAAAAAAAAATCTTTGAAACAAATTTTTAAGAATTCATTCCAAGAGAGTGACTGATCTTCCATTATGTGGACTATCTATTTTCCCATCAGAAAAATTCCAGTGAGAAACTGGCCAGGCTTTCGGACACTGTAGTGTATCCAGGCCGATTTGAGAATAAAAACAAGAACACAATTTCCTTCTATTCATCCTTCACATTCCTGAAATGCTACGTAGATGATAAAGCACATTTTCTTACTTTGTCCTTGAGGTTTCCTCTTGAGACAGGCATTATTTTCATCTAACCTACTTGGGCAAAAAAAGTGAGGCTAAGAATGAGGAAAAGCAGGGCTAGAGGGCTACAAAGAAAGTAAACTCTGAGCTCTCCCCGGGCCTGTGTGTGTCCAGAGCGCAGTTACCCCCGGGCAGAGGAAGACACGCTGGACTCTCCCTGAACCTCCGCAGCTTTTCTAAAGCTCAATGTCTACGGGAACATCATTCCCTTCTCACTGATCCTAAGGCCCCAGTGAGTGCCCCCCAAGATGGCCACTGTCTTGTTGCAGTGGTCGGAATATATCCAGATTCACAGTCATGCCACAGCCAGCAAGAAAAATAACACGTCAGACTTGAAGGAAGAAAAAGTCAGGAAAAGCCAACAGGGACCATGCCTACGCTGAAAACAAATTCAGCTCAACACTAAAAACAGTTTCTGAAAAATAGTAAATACTGGTTCAATTAGAGGTTTTAAAAATATTAGTTATTGTTTAAATTAATGAATGAGTAGAACAGCAGTGAGACAGCCTTGCTTCTCAAATGAGAAAACGTATGGATAGAGAGATAAAGTAAAAATAACTAGATAACTAGACAGGTGGATGGACAGACACCTACAGAACGGCCCTCAGAGTGTCTGGGAACTGGCATTCTTATCCTTGTTTGGGGCCTTATGAATTCATGCTTTTGAAATGGTTATAAAGGTTGGTAATGAAGTCATATGCTTTAACTGAGTAGGCTGATTATGAGTAAACATATCCAAAAGTAACTAACCCACATAGGAGGGAGTGTATACTTATAGAAAAGCTTTCAAAGCAGCACAACTTGGATAAAAACTGTAAACCAAGTACATACACAGCAGTAGGAAAAATCAGATAACTGATGGCAGATTCACTCAGCTATCATGCACCTTAGCATGATTATGAGAACCACGACATTTTTAACCATATTTGAATGTTCTTTTTTTTTAATTTATTTATTTGTTCTAATAAGTTATACACCTCAGCAGAATGATCTTTGATTCACTGTACACAAATGGAGCACAATCTTTCACTTCTCTAGTTGTATCCAAAGTAGGGTCACACCATTTGTGCAGTCTTACATGTACCTAGGGTAATGATACCCATCTCATTCCACTATCTTTCCTACGCCCATGCCCCTTCCACCCTCCCCTTTTCCCCATCCAAAACTCCTCCACTTGTCTCATGCCCTCCCCAACTATGGATCAGCATCCACTTATCAGAGAAAACATTCAGCCTTTGTTTTTGGGGGGGATTGGCTTACTTTGCTTAGCATGATGTTCTCTAACCCCATCTATTTACCTGCAAATGCCATAATTTTATTCTCTTTTATTGCTGAGTAATATTCCGGTGTGTACATACACCAATTTGTTGATCCACTCATCTATTGAAGGGCATCTAGGTTGGTCCCACAGTTTGGCTATTGTAAATTGAGCTGCTATAAACATTGGTGTGGCTGTATCCCTGTAGTATGCTGATTTAAAGTCCTTTGGGTATAGACCAAGGAGTGGGACATCTGGGTCAAATGGTGGTTCCATTCCCAGTTTTCTAAGGAATCATCTCCATACTGCTTTCTAGATTGGTTGCACCAATTTGCAGTCCCACCAGCAATGTATGAGTGTCCCAGTGCTGGCAGCATCCTGTGACCGCCAAGGGGAGCCCACCCACCTGGACCTCTGCTGCTGGAGCTTCGCTCCTCCAGGGGCGTGGAGCAGCGATGGCCCTGGAGGAAATGGAAAACACCAATCTCCATCCAACATTCTGATTTTACTGAAAAAAAAAAAAAAAAGGAAAAATCAAGAAAATTGACCTGTTAGCCCCAAGAAATGCTAGAGGCTAAGCCTCACTTTTATTTGTTTTTCTGAATATTTTCACTAATCTTCTTTTGTTAATAAATTATCATTAATGGTATTATCTAAATACATGGGCCTTTTAAAGAATTTGAAATAGAAATTTGCCACCTGAATTTTTGTCTGAATAATTGCTATCTGATATAGGTCTAGTGAATAAAAAAAAAAGCTTTTGACAATAGTCTTGGTTTTTTATTTTTGGATTGAGGTTTCATTTTTTTTTTCTTCAAAATTACTACATTTTGCCTATTTCCCCACAAATCCTGTGTATTCAAATTAGGATGAATGACCAATCCATGTGACATGTGCTGTGACGCTGTCTTATCAGACACCTTGGGTACTTGGGGATCTCAGCAACTCCTGTGTCTGGGCGGGTGGAGTCCCAACACCTGGTCACTAACACATGCTCCAACTAACCTTCTTCACCACTGTGAGCAGAGGTGGCCAGGCAGCCACAGGGTCATTTTCCTCTACAGAGAAAATAATCATTGTATTTGCTATTTTTAATCTGCACGGGCCAAAATAAATTCTGCTTAAATCCACAGAGATGAAGCTAGGAAGCGTGACATTTTCAATTTCCTTCTCCAGACCAGTTTAAAGTCTTGTTTTGAATTTGATACAGGATATGATGGGGGACTTTTTACTGGTTTTAATTTATTGGGCTTGTGATGATTTTAATTATGCACTGCTTTTTATAACAGCTCACAACTGTTCGGTGTCATATCAAGATGACCAGAGAGGGATGGTGTATTCCTAAATAAGATTTGCTCTGAATTTGACTGTTTATTATTACTAATAACTTCTTGAAAATCTTAATCAGGAAGAAGTTACAAAACAAAGAACCCCAGCCCCGGTCACAACATGAGGAACTGATTTTAGCCCTGTGAAAATATGCCGAAGGATGAGACCAGAAAAGATAGGGCGGTGCTTTGGTGACCTTCTTTCTGCACAAACAACAGCTGGATGGGCCTGTTGCTCCGGGGGAGGGGAGGACGGGAAAACATATTTCTTTTCTTTTCTATTTTTTTTTCCTTTTTGCTGTGTGTGTAGGAAAGGTTTACTGACATCATGATGTCACCAGGATGTGTTTTGTCTGTGGCTCTAATTTGCATATGTTCCTTCCCAGGAACCATGTAAAATACAAAGGAATGTTTTATGGTACATTTCCCCTCCATGCTGCCAGTACTCAAGAGACCATGAAGGAGAGACATCATGGACAAAGAATTTCTTTTGTAAATTCTCTCAAGTTAGAACAAATGAGAGGGGAAAGGAGCAGGGCGTGCAGATGTCACGACTTTTACATTGTCCTCATGGAAAGAAGGGGTTGCTTTGCATTCCTGACCGTTGACCGATTTGAACTTGGTGCTCTGCATTTCTGAGAAGGTCCTCCTCATCGCTGTACTTATTTTGAGAGGTGTTCCCAGATTTCACCCTTCCTGTCAAAATTGTCAACATTTTGTCAAAGTCCTGTCCTAGAAAGATTTACTCATCAAGCAAAAAATATTCAGGACACATTTTCAGAGATTTGTTTTGATAATGAAGGAAAGTCTTGCCACAGAGCAGAGGCAGTCAGGGTCCATTGAAACTCTGAAATCAAGAGCCATCAGGTCCAGCTTTCTGTATGGGAAGTTTAATCCTGAAGACGTCCTGACCTTGTAGTGCAAGCTGGCCCACGAGGCCACATGACTCAGGGCATAAGCAAGAGAGTGGGAGGAGCGAAGCCCTGGAAGAGGGTGAGCTTCAGGTACCAGGAGCACCTGTCTCCAACTTCTCCAGATGCTTGCCAATTGGGTACTGGAAAACCATTTTTGACATTTATTGATGAGTTCAATTTCTGGGTGTGTGACTGACTAAGTTATCTGAATTAATACTGAAAGCAAGTAAAAATATTGGGTAAAAAAACTCACATTTAAAAAATCCTTAAGGGCTGGGGATGTGGCTCAAGTGGTAGTGTGCTCGCCTGGCATGTGTGCGGTGCTGGGTTCCATCAGCACCACATTCAAATAAAGATGTTGTGTCCACCGAAAACTAAAAAATAAATATTAAAAAATTTCTTTCTCTCTGTCTCTCTCTTAAAAAAAAAATCCTTAACAGGCAACGGCGGATGCCACTTGTACCCGAGGGCCTTTGTTCAACCAGACAAACGTGGCCTGCGGTCTCAAGTTTAGCACCAGGACCAGGCTGCAGTCGAGGCTCAAAGTCCGCCAGGCAGAGGAGGCGAGCAGCAGGCCTTCCCTGAAAACCGAGGTGGCAATACCTCCATCCTCAGGCCTGGGGAGTAGGACCTGCCATCCCACCCCTCCCAGCCCGGGGGGAGCCACCGTTGGCAAGCCAAGGGAAGCCTCCCTGAGAAGCAGCCACAGGCCCACAGTCCCCACGGTCTGTAGCAACAGTGAGTCCTGCCCTGGCCAATCAGATTGTGTGAACTGAGAGCTCAATTTAAACAATGCTGTGATCATTTAGAGGATTGATAGTGTCCCCAAGTCCCCACTGTGAAGGCATTTTGGAGGAATCTACCTTCTTCTTAGGCTTCCAAAATGGTTACCCATAAGTAATTCCCCACCCCAGTCAGAATGGCATGATGTGCTCAGTCAAGCTGCCTGAGCACATCCAGGAAAAAGCACCACACAGCAGAGCAAGCAGGAATGACAGACAGCGGGGACACCTGCAAACATTCTGGAATACACACAGCCCCTTCCTCCTCCGGCCCCTTGGTGGATGGTAGTAACACCATCTGCAGGCTGCAGGCCCACGGGCCTTGTCCAAAGTCTCTGAGGAAGATTATGAGACAGGAACAGATGAGAGCCTTTTGAATGTACAAATCAGAAACTCAGACTGCCATTTCCCCAAGGTCAAGAACTACTGGACATCAACAAAATTAGATGGTGGATCTCATATAGCAGTCAAACTAAGCTGCTGTGCCAGAGGCCCATCAGAGGAGGGCATCAGCGAAACAGCTGAATTCCAAAAGTAGTAACCAGACGGTCGGCTGTGGCTGGCGGGGGACTCCCTCACCTTATTTTCCAGCCGTCTCCCCTCCAACACGTACTGGGCGTCCTTCTCTTGGAACTCCTGTGTTCCCATGCTACAGCTCCTGGCTGGACGGGCCGAGTGGCTGGGCTCTGCTAGAACCCCCCAGTGATTGCACAGCACCCCAGAAGGGAACTGGACCACACTGGCTTTGCTGTGGAGGTGGCTTTGAAGATTTTCACTCACTATTTCTCTAAATGAGGTCTCTCCTCTTTTCCTTCCCTGCTCTTCAGGAACTCTGGGCTGCTGGTCTGGTTCACCAGGTGATTCCTCACGTTTGCTTCTTGGGAGTTCATCAAATGCCATCTACTAGCTTTGTATTCTAGGTTTTGGAGATTACAGAGTTGGTTGTTGTTGGTTTGTGTGTTGGTACTGATGATTGAACCCAGGGGCGCTTGACCACGAAGCCACATCCCCAGACCTTTTCATTTTTTATTTTGATACAGGGTCTCACTAACTTGTTTAGTCTCACTAAATTCCTGAGGCTGACCTTCAACTTGGGATCCTCTTGCCTCAACCTCCCAAGTCTCTGGGAGGTTATAGGTGTGCAGTTGTAGTTTTGATTTCTATCAATTCCTTTTCCTGTTCTTTTAAAAATATATAAAACAGCAACCTATTCTTGCCTTATGAATCAGTAATCAAAACAAAACATATTACAAGTAATGGGATGAAGATACACAAAGTCAGGAATTGATGTGGTTTGGGATACAAAGGGTTTCCTTAAGAAATGATACCAGAGTGAAATCCAGACGCTAAGGCATTACTTGTAAGGACAGGCGTTACCTCGTCAAGAGGGATAGGGGTCACCGCAGTCTGGAAGGAGGAGGAAGGCACAGGATCTGTCAATCTAAGGCAGCTTAGTGGCCTGCACCTTCACAGTTGTGATTCCTTCTCTGCACACAGCCCTGAGGCAACCTGAGGTTTGATGTGTGGCACTCACCCCTGTGTCTCAGGACCCTCAGTCACAAGTTTATACACGACATTGGCACAGGGCTTGTTTAGACCACTTTCAAGTCTGTATATGTTGCCTATTTTGTTGTTAATATTGTATAGGTAACTTCTTATTTTTTCCTGCATTTCTTTTAAAAAAATGCATTCTATATGTTTTCAGCTCTTCAGAATCAAGTTTTTCAATTCGCTTTATGACAAAATTTGTAAATGTACATAGGTCCACAGTAAATAATTTATTCAATTTGGAATGCACAATTCATATGTAAATATAACATTAAGCAACCTTATTTGGATCCCTTCCTATTTATTTCATCTGTATTCCTATTTAATTCATAAAAGATCTCAAAGTATGATGAAGTCCTTATTATGATGATAGTAGGTCCATTTTGGCTTTTCATATCTCTATAAAACGTTATTCTGTAAATAGTTTCCTAGCTGTTGTCTGTATTAAAAAATTCTCATTTTCCTTTTTATTACAGTGTTTTGCCTTGAAAAGTCTTTTGTCTGAATTGATATTATAACCTTTGTCTTTGCCTAACCAATCATTCTTTAGCTTGTATTTTTAATCATTCTCTGTAACATTTAAGGAATCTGTAAAAATTAAGGTTTAGATGTTTTTTCACTTAACATGAGAAACATTATTTTAAATTCAGACTAATACACTAAACTAATATATTTTAAATTCCATAATTTATCTTTTAACATTTTTAGTAACTTTTTACCCTTAGTTTTTTTGTTTTCTTTGGTACCAGGGTTTGAACTCAGGGGTACTTGACCACTGAGCCACATCCTAACCCTATTTTATGTTTTATTTAGAATAGGGTCTCACTGAGTTTCTTAGCGCCTCACTGTTGCTGAGACTGGCTTTGAACTCACAATTCTCCTGTCTCGGCCTCCTGAGCCACTGGGATTACAGGTGTGTGCCACCATGCCTAGCTATACCCTTAGTTTTGTAGTTAGATTTGTCTATATGGTTAACTATTTTCAATTATATTATGTCATCTGTATACTTCAGTTCTTAATTTTCATTCATCTGTGGGTCCTTATATTTTAAAAGACCACCTGTGACAGATGTCTTATAAATTTTTGCAAGTATGTTGTGTTCAAATACAGAAAACACATTGATTGCTATTTTCTCTCAAATTAAATCATCATTGCTCGATGCGTCTGTTTTCTAGTATTCTGTGTTTTTTAGCTGAAGGCTTAGCCTGATAGTTTTCCATTATAATTAATTTATCAGATCTGCCCGGATGCTTTTGATCCTTTCATTAATTTAATACAAAAATAAGACCAGGTCATATGTGAGTATAAATATGTTTTCCTAGAGTTCATGGTAAGCTCTTTCAATATACATGTATAAAAGAACAGATAGACATGTACATGTTCTTTTCTGTCGTGCATTCCCAGGAGCAGTTTAGCAAGTGCTTTCTTAGTTATTCCAAGCTCAGTTTCTTCCTCTGTACCTGTTGCTAATACAGTCTAATTCAGAGATCTTCTCTAAGAACTTAAAGAGACAACATAGCTGGGATGGAGCAGAGTAGAGTGCCTGGCAAGAGGCAGGAACACCCATGGAAAGGCAGCGTTTTTCAGTTTTACATAAGCATCCCTTAATTATTTTTATTCCTACTGTTCAAATAACTCACATTTCTCTACTCTCTGTGCTTTAGATTCATCATCTACATTTACTTCTTGCCTTCTCTTAACAGATTGCCTTCCATTCCACTGATTGCATTTTCAGCTGTGTCACTTTGCTCCTGCTGCCTCCTTGTGGATTGCAATTCTGCTCTTTCCTTTTTGCTCTCTTGAGTTTTTCCTATTTTGTTTATATTCCTGTTAAGTCACGTGGTTTGTAGTCCCTAAACATGATTGTTCTTGTTTCATAGAGAATGTTGGCTTGAACTCTTTGGAAATTTTCTTGGAATATGTCCATATCCTGCAGTGAATAACTGTAGCAAGTTCATTCACTTGCTATTTCAAGATGGTTTTCCCTTCTGTTATATTTGTGGGTTCTTGGGAGCATTTCCCACATTACTCATTTTGCCCGAGGCAAGCTCCAGCCCACCTGAAGCTGGCCCGTGAGCCATCGATGGCACCTGTCTCTGCTTTCTATGTGGAAGTGGTTTGCTTTTCCTCGGGGAGGTAAACCTAGCTCAGCCTTCCCTCTGTGAAGAGACCATTCCTGGGTAATGTCTCCCGTGTGTCTCTCCCCTAGAACATCCTTGTCCTGTGAAGTGATAATAGAATGGGGAAGGTGGCCTAGTCCCATTCACAGGGAATCATCAATGTTGCAAACTGACTTGAACAAGTGTCTTGTCTTCAGACATCTTGGAATTGACACAAGCTAACGGATGGTAAGAATTCAGGACTTCTTTTCCATCTGTAAAGCACCTAATGATAACCCACAGGAAATGGATGCTCCATAGAATAAAATCTGAGAAGCCAAAGTCTAGAGCCTTAGCTCTGTGGAGGTGGAATGTCTCCCTCAGTCCCATTTTCTAATACTCTGGCTTGATAGCTACCTGGAAAACCACGTCATGTGACACCTCTCTTAGGATGCTTGCTCTGCACCTGTGGGCCCGGGCTCTCTGGGAGCCCCCCCTAGGCCTGGGGCTGCCCCTGGGCAGTGCCTGCTGGGCTGAGTCCAGCCCCCCCCCGTCCATCCCTGCAGCGGCTCGGTGCGATTTCCCAGCAGAAGTGGGGAGCTGTCCCCCTCTTCAGAACTGGAAACAAGGCCCACCTGCTTCACAGGAAGCTCCCCGCCATCTCCAAATGTCTCGCCAGGATTTCAGAGAAAGCATGGCTTGTTTCCTAACGTGATTTTTACCACCTGGACTCCCTTTATTTATTTATTTTTTATTTATTTTTTAATTTTTTATTGTGGGTTGTTCAAAACATTACAAANACTCTGTTCTTAGTTACTCTCCTTATATCAAAGAAGACATTTGGCATTTGTTTTTTAGGGATTGGCTGGCTTCACTTAGCATAATCTGCTCTAATGCCATCCATTTCCCTGCAAATTCTATGATTTTGTCATTTTTTAGTGCTGCGTAATACTCCATTGTGTATAGATGCCACATTTTTTTTTATCCATTCATCTATTGAAGGGCATCTAGGTTGGTTCCACAGTCTTGCTATTGTGAACTGTGCTGCTATGAACATCGATGTAGCAGTGTCCCTGTAGCATGCTCTTTTTAGGTCTTTAGGGAATAGACCAAGAAGGGGAATAGCTGGGTCAAATGGTGGCTCCATTCCCAGCTTCCTGGACTCCCTTTAACTAGAGCTCAGCTGCATGCTCCTGGGACAGCCAGGATGTACTCAGATGGGCCTCCTCCAACAGCCGGAGGGCAGGGCCCAGCCCAAAGGCCAGCTCTCCCTTCTCCTCCTTCAGAGTCCTCGGTGACCCCTGCCCTCTGGGTCCTGATGGCCCTGCTGTCCACTGCCCAGGTGCTCTGTCTTCCAGGGCCAAGCTCCTCCATCTGCTCCGGGGAGCGCACCCTGCATCCCCCGCCCCAGGACCTCTGCAGAGGGTTCCTCCTCCCATGAGGGAAAACATCCAGCCATGTTTTCACCAGATCCATGCTGGACCTTGGAGGCTTGTGCACAGCCCAAGAAATGAGGTCGTCTCTCCAATGCCATACAGTTCGTAGAACTTCTTTGGGGCAGAACTTAAATTTTTAAACTCTAGAACTCACTATTTTAAAAAATCCACGAGTCACACTGCTTTCTATGCCTTTTCTGTTAACTAATAATCTTCCTAATGCAAACAACAGCTGTCATCTACTCGGACTTGAGTCCGCAGGTGAGAATGTTACAACAGGAATAACACTCCTGTCTGAACCTAATGAATCAAACCTTCAAGTTCAGGTCAGACTGCAAAAAACAAATTAAACATAAGAGAACTTCAAGATAGCCAGTTGAACTACAAAGTTGTCTTCCTCAAAAATGACCACAAATGTTAGCAATAAAGTTCTTGCAACAACTATTAGTTGCATACGGGGAAACTTAAAATTCAGCAGATGTAAACAGGGTTGTGTGTGTGACAGAGGATGTAAACAGGGGTATGTGTGCGACAGAGGATGTAAACAGGGTCATGTGTGCAACAGAGGATGCCCCACTTATTAGCAAACCCAGCAGCAAGCCCAAGGGCTGAGGGAGAGGGGGCTGCACTGGGAAAGGAGCTGTTTTTTTGGCTCCAATTTACTTTTATGAAAAACGTCTGGTGCTCTTCAGAATCTGCCTGCTTTAAACTGCCCATAATCCTCTGGTCAGAACTGCTTTTAAGATTCTTAAAAGGAAATGACAACACAAATCTCATTGCTGTCTCCTGGTTCAATATCCTTTTCATTCCTTTCTTTCTGTGCGTAAAATTTCTTAGGTAAATACAACCCAGAGGAAATGGGTGCATCAAAGGAGCCTAATTCTGTCAGTCTGGGGTCTTTGGGGAGCTGGGCTGCTCCCTTTGAAAAGGGAGCCACTGTAAGGACAGCAGGCTCTGGGCTGGGCTCCTGCTGGGCAGGACACAGCCTGACAGCTCCCGTGTCCATGGCAACCAGAGGAAGCATTTGCCACCGGTGGTCCTCCCTTCTGGCAGTTTAAACAGCAGCACATTCCTGCTTTCAAAAATGGACGAGGCTTTGAGAATTATGAGGAATTGGAATGAGATGCTGATTTTGTCCACATTAATTGTTTTAGTTAAACACAAGTCCAAGTCCTTGGAAGCAGTTTTATATCATCGAATCATTTGCCTCCTGCTACGTGTCAAAACATTCATCCAAAGTGAAGAGTAATTACGAGACAGGGAATCTGAACTCCAGAACGGGGAACCCATTTTTCAAAAACTTTACCCTATCAGCCAGTTTTCCCTTATTAATTCCAAATGCTTTCAAATGTTGGGTGCTGGGTAGTTCCCAAGGCTGCCATCACCAAACACCAGAGCCTAGGTGGCCTAAAAAACAGAACCCATCTTCCCACAGCTCTGGAGGCGGGTGTCCAGGGTGCAGATGTCGCCAGGCCAGGCTTCCCGAGGCCCCTGTCGTGGCCTGCAGATGCTGCCTTGGCTTTTCGGTGTCCTCGTGGGGAATTTCCCCTGCACTTGCACACCCCTGGGTTGCTCTTATGAGGACACCGGTCACCTTGGAGGAGGACCCATCTTAAGACCCCAGCTGACCTTTCCTAGCTGGGAATACAGTTTTGCAGGGTCTCATTTGACCCTGGCCTGAGGGCTACATCGTCCAGGGAAAGTCGAACTTGAATTCTTGGGAGACTGAAGAATCCACTGCTTCTGTACCCCACACTGAGGTGTGATAAACGACGGCTGTAACTGGGGACGTCAAAGCAGGCGTGGGCACTGTGCTGCGGGAGAGAGGTCAGGTGAGCGGAGCTGTCGTCCAGGGACCTGCAGCCTGCTGGCTAACAGTGAGAGCCGGACAGCGGCCTGTCCAGCAAGCCAGGACCACAGTCCCCGTGCTCAAACCCATTTCTGGGGAGAATGCTCCTTGGCTGGGATGGTTCAAACGTGGAGCTGACTTGAAGCAAATTAAAAGGAAATGAACTGAATTTTGGAGAGAATGATGTGACAATAATAAAACAGAAAACAAAAACCTGCAATAAAACCAAACAAAACCGAAACCGAGCCCGGAGCCTGGTGTGTGGGGGTAACTGCTGCCCACTACACTGCAGAAGGTGGGTGGCAGCCAGACCCTGGGCCACTCATGCCCACTCCAGACGGGACAGGCAAAGGCCTCTTAGGGCAGAGCGACATCTTAGGGACAACTGGTGAAAGGAATTGTATTCGTTTTCCATGTCGCATAACAAAATGCTGCGAAGTTAGTGGCTCACAGGTGTGTCCTTTGAGGCCTGGCTCCTGGGTTAGGAACGGCCTGGAGTAGCAGAGTCCCCTCAGAGTCCACCAGGCCACGGGGGAGGCGGGCTGTGTCCTCACTGGAGACGGGACTCGGGAGCAGTCTCCCAGGGCTGTGGACAGAACTCCCCCCCTGCCTGCCTGGCTGAAGGCTGCCCTGCGTCCTAGAGGCCACGTGATGTCTGAGGTCGGAGGGAGGGAGAGCGAGTCCTGCAGAAGGTGATGTGACCTGCTCACTTTTGGTTAGAGGCAAGTTGGGGTCCTGTCCTGTCTACACTGGAGGAGAGAGGATCACACAGGGTGTGGCACCTGGAGGCAGGGGTCTCAGGAGCCTGAGCCTGTCGGCCATAGAGGGCTGTTCCAGAGAAAGCTGACAGGGCTAAGGGCCTCATCTCCACGAAAGGGTGGGTCTTAGCTCTCTCTGTCTCGTAAAATTCGATGATTGTTGTGGGTCAGGGACTTCTGTGTGTTTTCCATTTGTCCCTTATTGAATTTGGTGAGTTTCTTTATTAAGATGATTTAGTGCTGCATTCACGGTTTTGTATGGGGTATATTGCAAACAGACACCTTGTATGTTAGTTTATAAATCATCAAACCACAAACAGCACATTTGGACAGGGATCCCAGAGACAGAGCTGGACACAGGAACAGGGTGGACTCTAGGGCTGCTTCCTGGGCATGGGGTGGGGGTGTTCCCTGAATGGGAAGATCTGACGTCTGTTGGTTAGCCGAGGAGGCAGTTTTGTCAAAGGATGTGAGTTTGCTGACTCCAGATCCGTCCTTGCTGTCCTCTCCTTGTGGTGTTTAGCTGGGCCTACAGAATTTGTCATGTAGACGGGGAGTAAGCAGCGCTGGTTCCTGCACAAGAAGGTCCCCCCTCTCACGCGGCTCCCGAACGTCTCCCCCTGGATTCGTGTACGTGAAAACCCTGCTCACAATTACCTGAGCCAATATCTAAGCCTGCTTTACAGTAATCCAAATGAATTTGCATGGCTCTAATGCACTCTGTGGTATCCAGAAATGCAGTGGCCATGCACATTGAGAGATGACTGATTTTGTTTTGTTTGGAACTTTGCCAAAATTAGGTTATGGTTGCAGGAGATTGCATCTCTGGGATGGATGTCACACCTATGTGTGTTATCAGTGTGCTTTCAGCCCACACCTCTGTCACACTCATGGTATGCTAAGCCTAGGAACAAGCATCACACTGTTTCATGTGGATTTCGGTGTGACCTGGGGCTCGAGGTGACACTGGAATCCACAGGACCTTCTTCCTTCTTCACATTGCAGATCACCCTGAGGCTGCTTGTGGAGCCGTATTCTCCAGGCATCTTTTTCAGGATAGAAAAGTTATTGTGAAATATTCATAATGAAAAGGGCCTACTAAGCATGGCAAAGTAGAGATCTACCGAGTTAGGTAAAGTGCTGTGGCGCTTAGCACGTAGAGGGTGGTGATGCTTTCTCTCTCTAGCATGGGGATAATTGTTACTAAGAAGCAAATCTTTGGGGAAAAATGAAATAATATTTAAGAGTATGCTGTGGATCAAAGAACATTTATAAATAATCTGTGGGTCAGAACTGATTACACAGTGGAAATTAGAAAATAATTTTGAATGGAGCAATCATGATAATACTGCCTGTTGGAATTTAGGAGAATAGTCAAAGCCGTGAATACAGGGAAACGCGTGGCTTCAAATGCTTCTATGAGAAAAGAGCACTGAGCAAGTAAACCGAAGGAATGCATGTGGAAGATGTGAGTAGGAGTGAAGCCAGAAATCAACACACTAGAACGCAGACTTTCTGTAAAATCAACAAAGTCGAGCACTTATTTTTGAAAAGACTAATACAGTTATTAAATCAAGTGTGAAAATAACCAAGAAAATGAAAACCCTCCAAACTTAATAAAATTGAATGAAATAGATTACATTATTCCAAGTCCTAAAAAAAGTCGAAAGATAATTCTGAGTATATCATGAACAACTTTGTTATTGTATGGCAACTTACATAAAATTGACAAATTCTTTGATAAGTATTTACCAAAACTGACTCAAGAAGAAATAGAAAATCTAAGTAGTTATCTATCTGTTAGAGAAATTAAATTCCTAACTAAAAACTTTCCCACAAAGGAAATTCCAGGAACAAATTACTTGAGAAGCTAATTATAGTGTACATTTACAGAAAAGAAAATGACAACCACATTCAAATCTTTTGAGAGAAAAGAAAATGGGGAACAATTTCCAGCTGACTTGGTGAGGCCAATATAAACTTGAGAGCAAAAATATCACAGTGAAGTTACCACAAAGAAAAAAGTGTACTCCAATATCTCACAGATGCAAGAAGTTTAAATAAATATTAATAAATCAAGTTCAGTTGGAGATGAATAGCAGCATATCATGATGAAGTGGATTTTATTCATTAGTGCTTCAGTAAATATATTTTTTAAAATATTTATTTTTTAGTTGTATCTTTAGTTTATTTATTTTTTTATATGGTGCTGAGGATCGCACCCAGGGCCTCGCACGTGCTAGGCAAGCACTCTGCCATGAGCCACAAACCCAGCCCAGTGCTTCAGTAAATTTTAACAACCGACTCTGCAAATAATAATAAAAAAAGATAGGTATGTGCACAAGTTCTTCAGAAATTTGTTGATATGAAGAATATTTGCTACATGATCTAAAAATTGTAATGAAATCCACATTAATTTTATGGTAAATTATATATTGCTAATTGAAGCTCATTAATTTTTTAAATTTTTCACTCTATTTGTACAGAAGCTAAGAATTAATTAGTACAATTTCAACATGAATGTCAGTTGACATTTTATTTATCATAACAAAGAAAATGAGGGGAAATTGTGAAGATGCATACTAGAGTTTCACTCATTTTTCAATAATGCAAGTGACCCCTTTGCTGAACTAATTAATGGATTTCAAATTCTGGAAGATTAATCAGTGTATTTTACTATTTGCTGCAGACACAATGCACTTTTAGGTTTCAAATACATTGGTAGTTTTTCTCCTTCATTTTCTCATGTGTAGACAAAGAACAAAATAAGTCAAGGCTTGATTTGTAGCTTTTGCCTATTTTCATGGACCAAATGTCCCCGGCATGAGATTTAAACTATTTACATGACATCACTGAATCAGAATTGGGAAGGAATGTGCAGCCTCTTGCGTGGTATGGAGTTTCCGTCAGGTAAGTACAAGAGAGGTGGCCGTGGGCATCATGGGGAACAGTAAGATGGAATACCTGATGTTTTGAACATTCACTTCCTTTATTTTTAATGTAATATCTCTAAAATTTAAGTTTATAGAATGTAATATTCAATATTGTCTGTATCTCAACCCTTGAGAATTCTTGTAATCTAACAGCTAGCTCCCATGGGCCAGGAGCATGACACTGGCTTTCTCCTAAGGACACAAGGTTGGTTCAACAGTAAAAATGAGCAACATAGCACCCCGTATTTATGAGATCCAAAAGAAAACTACAAACATATCAACAAATCACTAAAATTTTGCTACAATGCAACACTCATTCCTAATGAAAATCCAGGAGTCCGATAGTGGAAGGCAGCCTCAGCACTTTGACAAATACCAACTACAGCCGCCCTGGAGCCTCTACAGCTAATGTTGAGCAATGGTGGTGAGATACCAGGCAGGCAGTGCTACTCCTGGGCCAGGCAAGGCGGGCCCAAGGGCAGAACAGTGGGTCAGCTGGTGCCAGCCACAGGAAAGCTAAAAGTCAGAGCAGCACTACCACGCCTCGCACTCTGCGGAGTGAAACTCTGTGTGGAAGGCATGGGCCGGGAATCCCATGAGGTAGCTCTGAAGACTTAATTGTGTGTGTGTGTGGGGGGGGAGCCACAGTTGAACCCAGCCTCCACCAGCACCTCCCGTGGCCTCCCCCATTGCTCAGCCCCAGCAGGTCAACATGCTGGTTTCTTTTCCTCCAAGTCTGGTAGGATTATTGCATTCTTAGGAACTCCAGCCAGTTACAAAAAGCAAGTGTTGCTATGAAGAATTAAGATCATGCAAAAAGTTTAAATATGTAACAATGATAAACATATAACCTTTTTCAATATATATAATACTTCTGAGGGGTTTTTTCCTCTCCTATTTGTGATATTTAAAGCATTAAGAGAAAAGGATATGCTGATTTAAAGTTTTAATTAAATATTTTAAAGAATTTGATTTTGCAAAGAATAGAGAAGATTTGTTTGTCATATCTCTAAATTTTTGTTAACTGCACAAATATTGTGGCTATTTTGAAGAATGCTACTTAGTTAATGTTCAATACATGTTAATATTTAACAAGACAAATGTATCTTAAAGAAGGTAGAAATGAATGTATATATAGATGTATATGTATATGTATATATATCTCCATGCACCAAACCTACTCAGACATTGACAAATCCATCAAAAATATGGACAATGTTTAAATTCAAAGATACTCTGGATTACTCATAATGGCAAATAAGACTTAAAGGTCAAATTAAGAATTCTGGTTGAGAAGATTATCACACAGGTATTGAACACTAATAAATTAATTTATAGACATGCTGTGTAAGATACACCATGAAGAACTATGTGAAGAGAGTAGGACTAAATGGTGTGTATAATATAATGTCTAAAATTTTATGACATACAGGTGCCCGAACACATTTTTAAAAATTTATATTAAAAGAGATAACAAAAATTCCATATCTTTGGTTACAAGGTCAAGTCAGAGACTAGACAACAAAAGATCTAATAATATGGAACTTTTTTATTTGGAATTTTTCAAATTCTGGGTTCACAGCAGAATTGTTGTTCTGGAAATTATTGGAAAGAGCAAAATTCCCTTATTAGGAATATTTTTCAACTTAGATTCACTGTTTCTTATACAAACCCCCACACCTGTCTCTCTCACAGATCTTGCCACACAGATTGAAAGCTGAGTGGGTAAAATATAGGAACCACGTGCACTGGCTCTCCACTGACGAGCAGGACGCCACAGACACAGCCAAGCAGTGCTGTCACTTTAGTGTCCACTAGTAAGTCTTCCCCACCAGGCCAGTGTCCATGAGTAAGGCGTCCCCGCCAGGCCAGCCATGCCTACCCACCACCGTCTTGTGGCTCAGTGCAGGAAGAGTCCTCCCTTCAGATGGTGTGGGCCCTCTGTCCCTGTGCAGGGCTGGACTCCTGGCTGTTGGCATGGCCTCCTGCACTGAGCACAGGTGCTGACACAGGGACTCCCCGGCCTCCGTGGCACCAGGACTATATGGACTCCATATTGCCCACGCAGGAAACAGGCTGCCCATGGACTGGTCCCTTCAGTGGAGCCCCAGCAAGGCCCTGTCCTGAGATGAGGAGCCTCGGAGGCTGTTCCTGCTTTGGGAGTCTCTTCCCTCCCCATTCCTGGATCCATCCCCGGGCCCACAGCAGAACGCTGCTCCTCCTGGAGGGTCTCCCACTCTGCAGGGAGCACGCCCTGGGGATGCTGCCCAGATGTTGCTGGGGGCAGAGGCACTGGAGCCAAAGCCCTGTGCCCTCCCAGCCCCTGATCCTTTGCACTTGGCTTTCTTTATTGGCCTTGAACAGAAGAGACGCGGTGGTTTTCCCTTGGAAGCTCCCGCTGGTCCTAAGATCTCCATTCCAGTTGTTTTTGTTTGTTTGTTTTGTTAATTTGATCCCATCTGCTTCCTATCTTCCAGAAACCCCACTAATGGCTCCCTTCCTGTTTCCTACCACTAATACGGTTTGACTCTTGGTTTTCGGTTTTATCTAGAGAAGGAAGTCAGGTAGGGGCGTGTGCTCACGCATCTGGGCCTCTCCTTTGCACTTTCTTTGCACTTTGCACTTTCTTTGCACTTTTCTTTGCACTTTCTTTGCACTCTCCTTTGCACTTTCTTTGGCCCTTAAGTGGAGGGAGCAGGTGATCACAAGGCGGCCGCTGCTGCTGTGTTATTTTTGTGTGATTTATGTAAGTGCTGTTTTCCCCTTGTGCGAATACCTGCCCAGGTCCACCCTATGCCTCTCCCCAGCCGTGGCCACCAGGACCTTTTGTTTTGTCTTTAATTTTCTTTGATCTTCTCTCCTCTCATCCTTCTTTGCTCCCTCCCTCCCTCCCTTCCCTTCTAATTTATTTGGTTTATTTTCATGATCCATTAGCCCCTCCTTCCATTTCTGACTTTCCTGGCTGGTCTCCGGCAGGGCCCTGCTGTTGTATTATTTCGTCAGAAACGGGATGGGAAACATTCATGTCCACACATTCATGTCCCCACATTCATGTCCACACAGTGGCCACACAGCCTGATCTTTTGTTTCTAAGTTTGCTGTAGCATTGTTTCCCCAGAGATAGGGTTTGTTCAAAAGTGTGTCTTCAGACATGCTCAGGAAGACTTTTTATTAATTAGGCAGAGAGTGACTTATTTGCTATGCACCGAGGAAGGTCTGGGAAACAAATTCTAATGACTGATCTGGCTTCTGGGAGAAGAGCAGCGGCCACAGCTCAGTGGCCTCAGGGGAGGCCCTGCCCCGCCTGCTCTGGGCACAGAGGCTGTGTGCCAGCCAGGACCCTGGTAACTTCAGAGGCTCTGCGCTTCCCCAAACCTGTAGAATAGGAGTGACTCCATGCAACTGCCACCTCACAGGGCCTGGCCACCCTGTGCTTGGTGAATTCAGAAAGATCCAGAGAAGACGCCTTTCCTCCCCTTCCCTTTCCCTCCCCTTTCTCCACCTTCTCGCTTCCTGTTTCTTCTTTTCCTTTCTTCCTGACTTTTCATAAAGGAAGGAGTCCCAGCAGAGGCCAGGTCTGCCCTGATGGTGTCCCGAGGCTGCCATTGCCTGCTTCAGCGTCCCTTAGGGAGGAGCCAGGGAGTCTGCTCAGGGTCCCAGTTAAGAAGGCTGGGCTGGGGAAGGGTGTCTTGGGGTGGGAGCCAAACCAGCCGTCCAGGGAATGGCCTGAGCGTGGTGACCTCACAGTGTCAGGGAGAAGCTGGGAAGAACTGCACTGTCAACAACAGGAAGTTGGTGAAAAATGAAGATGCCCTTGGGGAGTGAAATGCAGAGCAGATGGCCTTAATTGTTAGCCTCACAGTGACAACTGACAGGAGAAATTCTGCTCTCTGGACATTTAAAAGATACCAGAAATACCAGTGACCGCATTCCAGAGCTTCTTGAAGGTCTCCGTGTCAGGGAGTGCAGATCCCTCTCTACTTTCATTACTGAACAGGCCTAAAAGCTGCAGGTGATAAGACTCCTCTGGCCCAGCCCTGCAGCCTTGGGTAATGCCCCAAGTGCACCAGGCAGGGGAGGGGAGGGGAGGCGCAGGCGGGAGCTTCCAGAAAGGCCAGCCGCAGCTCAGGTGGAAGGCAGAGCCATTTCCCTAAGTTCCATGGAAACTTTTATCTCGATGATGCTTTGGAGATCCAGTTTAAGTTTTTATTTGTCACATTAGGGCACAGTCCTTGGTATAAAAAACAAGCAAAACGACTTACACTGTACACTTGAGGAAAGGGGGTAAGGACCAAGGGCCATGACGCAGACAGGCTGCCTGTGTGCACACCGACTCACAGGTGAGAAGGAGGACGGGGAGTGGCGGGTGGCCAGGGCGGGCGCAGGTGGGGCATCTTAGAAACCAATGCTGCTTTGTGCTTGGGGTGGAGGCCCAGCACATCAGCATGTGGTCACTGGAGCCAATGTCCCTGGGCGTTCCAAGTCTGAGGCCCTTCCCCATCTGGTGATATGAAGTGGGAACAGTTCACTGTACTGAGGAAGGCCCGTGCAAGTAAGACTTCAGTGTCTGTCTAGCAGCTGCTATGGGACTCCATGACCATTTCAGCACCTGGGTTTCCCGTCTGTGGCTGGGATCTGGTGTGTAAATCTCCTCTGGAGCTCCCTGGAGGATCAGGCTCTGGGGCCCACGGATGGCTTTCTGGAAGGTCCGGCTGTGCTGGCCTCTCCCTCCCCCTCCTCCTCCCAATTCCCTCATGTTTTGACCTCACCTCTTATTTTCCTCTCTGTGCTCACCTTTCTTTACTTTTTGAAGTCGTGAGCTCCGGTTGAATCCTCATATTTGGATCCCAGTGGTGACTGGCAGGAGGCTGTGCGCACAGCTGCCGGAGAACAAATCAAGACTCTCCCAGCTCGGCTTCCCGTCCACTCGGCCACGGGTCTGGGCCGTGGTTGGGCATTTCCTCTGCCATTCCCCTGCTTCACCGCCCCCCGCCCGGGCCCTGATGGCCCTATAGCAGTGGTGTAGTAGTTTCCGCCACCTCTCCTGGGCTTCACGATCATCCCCACACTCCAAACCCCAGGACGACAAGACAGCTAGTCCTCGCCCACCAGCAGGCTCACGTGACCTCTCCCTTCTTTGAAGAACCGAGTATTCCCAGCAGCTCTTGATTTGAGTGTAGTATTTTGTTAAGGCTCTCATCCATAGATAGAGGTGTCTTTGAAGACGGGGTATTTCATGGTGATTATATGCAGAGGCCCTGGGTACAGCTGCCTGTTCAAGTCCTAGATCCACCTCTCTTGGGCCGAATGGTGTCTTTCCAAAGCTCCAGGCCCCGGGACCTGGAAACCTGCAAATGTTACCTTCTATGGCAAAGCTGCCCATGATTAAATGAAGGATGTAGACATAGGAGATTCTTCTGGATTACCCCAGTAATGATTTGTGCCCCTCTAAAATTCACATGCTGAGCCTTAACTCCTGGTACTGGAGAATGTGACTGCACTGGAATCATTAAAGAGGAGGCTGCAGGGGAACCTCATCCACTCTGACCAGCGTCTCTGCAAACAGAGTAGGTTAGCTCACAGAGACACCCAGGGGGAAGGCTTGAAGGCCACAGCAAGAAGAGGGCCTCGGCCAGCCAGGAAGAGAGGCCTGGCGAGACACCAGACCTGCCAACGCCTTGATCTTGGCCCTCCTGCCCCAGAACCACAGAGCATGAAATCCTGCTGTGCGGGACGGGCAGTTGGTGACACCACATTTTGTTATGGGCCTCAGGAAATGGATCCAGCCCCAGAAGTGTCCTCCTTAGAGCGAGCCAGAGGGAGATTACACGTGCACAGAGGAGGAGGTGGGGAGAGGGGACAGGGTGGGACTTGAATAGTTGGTCTAGAGGATTGGAGTGATGTGTCCACAGCCAAGAAACGTTAGTAACCACCAACGCCTGGAGGAGGAGGGGGGAGAGTCCACCAGGCCCCTGGAGAGATCCTGGGGAGCCCTGCGGAGCCCTGGATCTCAGCCCCAGGGTGCTGAGGGGGAGGGAAGAAATAAAAAACAGGGAGATAGGAGACCTAGGGAAGGCAGAGGGATGTGAAATTTCCATGTGTTTTCTGGGCCTGTCACTCCTAAGCTGGTCTCTCTCTCCCAGGCCTACCACTCCCAGATTTCTGGGAAATCTATAAGTCTGCTGTGCCCTGGATGTTAGCCATCCAACAAGTGGACAAGACTGTGGCATTTTAAGAAAGCTGTGACTTGGGGGACTTCCCAGAGGTATCTATTGATTAGATAACAAGCCCATGTCAGCTCAGGGCCTGAGAGTGACCAGGCCTCACAACCACCTGAGGACCACCAATGTCATGTCCAGGTACCTTCCAGGTTTCCTTTAAAAGAAGAGCCAGGATCCCCACAAATGCATCTCCCTCTGGAGACGGCCACATTCTCCCTTGAAGGCAGAGGATTCTCTGCCTTCCTAGGCAAATCTCCATGCCCCCGTGACCCGGGCTGAAATTCCTTTCCTTCTGTATGTCAAGGACCCTGTCCTGAGCCAAGCCTCCTGGGTGTGCCCCCTCTCTCCACAGAACTTCTTAGGGCCCTCTTCCCGAGACAGCTCTTCTTGGGTGGCAGCACTGTTTTAAGAATCTGGGCCACCAACAAGGCAAGAGAGCAAGTGTCTACTGTGGTGAGCCACCAATTTTGTGGTGATTGATTATAGCAGCTACAAGACATCAACAACATTCCTTACCAGGTGTGGTCCTGGACAACTTCATTAACCTCTTCCAGCCTCAGTTTTCTCATCTGTAAAATGAGTCCTTGTCTCATGGGGTCATCTGAAGACTGGTTAACTTAACGCTGGCAAAGCCCATAGCTGTGTCTGCCACATGGTACACACTCAGTAAGTGCTACTTATAGTGTCACTTTATTGTCTGTTTTGCTGACGATGATTCTGCATCTACTTTAACACTGCAAAACATTTCTTAGTGCTATAGACATTATGATCTAAATATTGACAGAACAACTACTTAATGTGCTCCAACTATTTGCAAGATGAGGTTCCAAAGATTCAGTGTCAAATAAACAAGGTGACTGATGCCAATGACTATATAACACCATGGTTATTTTAAATTCATTTAAGAGTCACAAACTTTTTTTCCAGTTCTCTATTCAAAATAATTAATGTACAGAAATATATTGACACATGGATATACATTTCCAGATAGTTATGAATTAGTCAAATTCACACCTTTGAAATATTTTCATCTTGCCCAAAGCAGATCAAATGTTCTATTCAGGTTTCCTTTAGTTGTGAAAATCCTACATGATAAAGAGAAAAGGAAGATGCAGTACTTTGGAATCACTCCCAGCGAGTAGCCTGTGTTCTCCACTGAGGATGAGCCTGGCTTCCTCGTCCCCTGTGCCCAGGCAGATCTGCGCTGTGTTCAGCATTTCCTGAACCTGTGAGGAGGGACCTCGAGCAGCCTGCTGGGTGTGTGCTGCTCCCGGACACCCACACAGATCAGTGTCTCCCGTGGATTTTAACACTTCCCTGCCTGTTGCTTGGGAGACTTAATGCCACATGCAAACCCCCAGGATGATAACTGAGGGAGGAGAAGCCCCGAGGCCAGCTCCAGGAGAGGGAATGGGGAGGCCGCGGGGCGCGGGAGCCCTGGGAAGGCAAGCCACCTTTCACTCCAGCTGCTTGGGATGGACCGAAGCCTGCAGGAGATTGAAGAGCACAGAAACCCCCTGCTGCCTTCTCTCCTCCTTGACTTTGAGGTATGTAGAACGGCATCAGTGAGGCCCAGGTGAAAACTCTTGGGAACCTGCATTGTTTAATTCTGTCTTTATTTATGCATAAAAAATTATGAAAGAGTTGCACACATTTCCCTCTGGAAATCGTACTGCTGCGTTGCTTTCGATCTGTTAGCAAAGACGAAGCCAGTTGTCTGTGGGCAGTTTTTTCCCTTACTCTTTACCAGTGTGGAGGCAAAGATGGATAATGATGCTTTCTTCATAAGAAGAAAATAAAAGCAAGAATATTGTCCTGTGTCTTTCGAGCAGTCTTGTGTGTGACCCGGCTATGCTAGCTGGAGTGAGGACCTCCAGGTGACTGGCTTGAGTTCTGTCTTAGTGGTGGGGATGGAGACGCGCAGCAGCTCTCACTATTTCAGCTCGCTTGAAACTAGGGAAATCCACACAGTGCCATCGTCACCCAAATCCAGCCCATTTGTCATGGTGCCCTGGACCTCTCCTAGGGGTCAGCGGGTGGGGGCTACTTGTGGTTTTCCTGGTATTCAGCGCCTGGTGGTTACGGTGTTTGGCACCCAGTGGAGTGACCGCTGAGTTGACTGTTGGGAGAGACCAGAGTCCAAGACTCAATGCCAGGCTGACATTCTGCACTTTCTGTGAAAGTTAGTGTAATTTTTGAGTCAGAGAAACCCCTAACTTAAAGATACCAAAGATTATGCCTTTAACTACAAATGTAAGTACCTCCATTAAGAAGATGTTACCTGGCCAGGTGTGGTGGCCATGCCTAAAATCCCAGCAGCTCGGGAGGCTGAGGCAGGAGGATTGTGAGTTCAAAGCCAGCCTCAGCAACTTAGTGAGACCCTGTCTTGAAATAAAGTTGGGAGGAGGTTTGCTGATGTAGCTCTACAGGACAGCACTTACCCAGCAGGCCCGAAGCCCTGGGTTCAATCCCCAGCACGGTGAAAAAAGAATAAAGAAAAGAAACCTTTGCAATAAACATTTTTAAAACATTCATGTTTCTTTCAGTAACATGCTGTAATTTTTAGCATAGGCTAATGTGGCCTCTCTATTTATTGCCTGACAACATAAAATTTTTCTTTATACGTAAATTGAGTTACTAAGGAAGGAAAAGAGAAAAAGAACAAGAACGCAGCCTCCTTAAATCAAGGCTCCTGACTGTGGAGGAAAGCACACTGAGGAGCTGGAAGCCAGGAGCTGAGGCCCCATCAGCAGCGGCCGTGGATGTGGAGCACTGACTTTCCTTTACTGTTCTCCTTTCCTTTTCTTATATTCCCAGGAGAAGCACTGCAAGAGGGATGCTTTGAGGAAATCCGGGCTGCTCTGGCCTGCTGGGCCTCTTGTAGGCACAAGGTGGGAGGGGGAAGAGGGGAGGCTGTGGATGGAGGGGAGACCCGGAGAGGTGGGGGAGGGAGGAGGGGCCAGGGCAGCAGCAAGAGGCCTCAGGAGCCTGCTCTGTTAAGTGCTGTGGTCAGCCTGGAGCCTGCCCTGCTAGTGGGTTCAGCAAGCCACAGGAAGCAAAGCAGGACCTCGGCCTGCCGTCCAGGGAGGAGGGCTTCCAGGCAACTCTGTGTGGCTTCATTGTCCTTAACACAAAGTGTCCCCTGCAGGGATTCAAGACTGTAGTTTTACAACCACTCTCAGCAGTGACGCAGCAGTGGCTCAGCCCTTTCTGGTTTTGGATGAAGGTGAATGTGATTTCCTTTTGAAAAGCAGGCTCTGAGATGGATCGCCAAGGTTTCCGTCCACGCTGCCTGTGTCCCGTGCTCCCGTGTTTTGAGAAGCTCCGTCCGTCCTGCCCCTGCAGTAATCTCATGAATCACTCCCAAGCCTCACCTTCATCATCATTTGTTATTGTCATCGTTGCCATCCGTCTTATTCTCAAGAGTCTGTGGGACACTGAGGCATGAGGCCCTTGGCAGGAGGCTGAGTGACAGCTCTGCACCCTCCCAGGACGGGATCTCACGTGTCGCTTCGGGGCCTGACCCCAGGACTCAGTGGGATTGCTGCTCTGGACATGCAGACGCCGCTCTCGGCTCTTCTCTGCCTGGACTGGGACAGGGCTGACTTGAGAACCCCTCGACATCGCCGCCTGGGGACGGGAACCCTGTTCTCCAGTGGCCCCTGCTCTTTCCTTACTTCTTTCACTCTTACTAATTTATCTTCGCAGTTCTAGGGACAATTTCCAGGTCTCCTCTGGATGGGGACAAGCACTGAAAATCCCTAATTCCCAAACGAATCTTATAGCAGGGGACATGTTCCGAGCCTCATTCCCACCCCGCTAATGCCACGTCTGCTCTTTCCTTCCTCAAGTGTGTTCTGTGTCCTGTGTTACTTCTCCTCCAAGTGTTAACTCTCAGATTTACTGCAATCTTTTTAAAGCCAAGAACACCTGAGCCTCAGACAGAATGCATTAATTTTTCTTATATGAACTGAGAAGTCAGCTTGTATTTTGATGTAACTCTAGAGCCTAAGTTTCCCTAAACCTGGACAATATTTGAAATGGTGGGGTCTAGTGCAACCAAAGGAGAATTCCTATGGACAGTTCAGAGGACGGCATGGGTGCCTGCCCGCCTCAGTTACCCAGACCTTGCGATCCAGGGTTCTTCGAGAACTCTTCAGGTGTTTTACCTGGACTGCTTTGCTATTTGTTAAGAGTCTATCAAAAGAAATGAATAAACAAGGTTATCTTTAAATCCCAGAATGTACCAAGGTGATTCCTCAGCCAGTATTTGTAGGAACAGAGAATAAACTTTTACATGATTTAAATAAATAGTATAAGTAAAATAACAATAAAAAAAGATCAAAAGTCTCTAAACTTCTGATGGACTTTCAAAACTTGCAATCTTGATATCATTTTATATATATATATATATATATATACCGCAGTCTGGCTGGGCACAAATAATTGGGAGGTCACGAACCACTTGTAGGTTCAAACAGGAACTACTTTATTGCCCGAACTCCAAAGGAACTCCACCAGAACTCAACCAGAACTCTGTGAGAACTCAAAAGTAGCGGGCACCCAAGGTAGCAGGAGCCGCCTTATTGCCGGACAGCAGAGGTTTATATACACAACTGAATACAGCTTGTTTCAATTTAGCATCATCCAGTTACAGCAATCAGTCATTATCTTAATAATTATACACAGCTTAACTTAATTATCATCATCTTAATGGCTCGCTGGCGTTACTTCTCAACCACTCCTTCTGGCAAAATGCCAGGCGCCATCTTGACTTGGTGACTTGGTTGTGGCTCTCTCTCTCTCTCTCTCTCTCTCTCTCTCTCTATATATATATATATATATATATATATATATATATATATATTTCAATATCTTTATACACAAATTGTTTTCTTTATTACTCTTTGAATATTTCATATTTCCAATAATATGTATTACTTAGAAAATATTGATCAATTCTTGCTGATCACATAAATGTTGTTCACGTTTGCAGTTACTGTCAAAATGAACATTTTCGGACACTCTCTAATACAACAGGAATTTAAATTTTCTTTCTATTACAGTGCTATTAACAAATGAATCAATCAATATCCTTTTGTCTTCAGTCTGAAAATTTCCACCTGAGACTGAGTATGTGTGGTGACAGACTTTCACGGGAGGCTGGGCCTGTGGTGGGCATGACACAGGAGAGGCCACAGGGCAGCATCTTGGGCTTGGGGCTCACTCCTGGGGACAGGAAGGTCTGCAGCAAGTGGCACAGCCCCTGTTCTAGCTGCTCTCACAGCCTTTGCCTGAGTGATCAGAGCGGGGAGCTCCCTGTAGGGAGGACCGTCTCTGTTCACTCCCCACCCATACCTCGTCCTGTTGGACCCAGTTCTCTAACAAGTTGCTTTGTTAACAGACGCTGTTCTTTGTCCACCAAAATGGAAGAGGATATGTTATCTGTGTAGAATACAGAGTATCAGGTAACTTTCTCTAAAGAACATGCAAGCTAAAGCAAGACTCTTACTCATGAAAATAATAAAATAAACTATTATACCTATTTGCAGACATCAGTTATTCCTACAAAGAGAGTGAAAGTTTAGGACCATTGTATATAACACCTAGGAGAAGAAGAGTTTAATTTTAAATATATATATATATATATATATATATATATATATATATATATATATATACACACACACACACACACACACACACACACACACAGATAGTTGCAAAAATTCACTAAGAACAAAAAACAACTAAATAGATTAAATGCCGTAGAGCCTGAATTGGTTATTACCTAATAAAGTAAATGCAAATAGCCACTGACATTTTGAAAACATTTCAGATTTGACCAAAATCAAAGAAATGCAATTAAACAATGAAATACATATTTTACCCACCAGAGGGAAAAAAAAAAATTAGTACCCAGTGCTGATCAAGTGAAGGGAAGTCGGTGCGTGGACGTCAACGATGCAGTTCTGTGTTCCCACCTAGAGAGTTTTGGCTGTAGAGCCGCCTGCACGGTGTGGCTGCCCCGCTGTGGAGTTCCCGCAGGGCTTTCTGCCCATCCACGGGCATAGACAGAGGCAGGCAGACAAGTGTGGACAGGACAGAGGTCTGGGGGGAGGTGTCCTCCAACCTGCCCGTGTTTCTTGAAGACAGGGTTCCCAGGTGCTCTGAGTCTTCTTCCTTTGGGAAATGTGTGGGGCTGGCCGCTGCGGCAGGCAGTCACCCTCCTGTGCTCTGTCCTTAGTCAGGGGGGCTGCAGGATGGGGTGAGGCCACTGTCCCAGATGGTCAGCATTCTGCAGCGAGACCAGGGCTGCAAGAAACCTCCGCTCTGGGGACCTGGGGACGGGACGTGTGGCCTTGGGATGAACAGCTTTCCCAGAACCTTAAGCAGACTAAGCCGGTTTCACGGCATGGAAAGTTCTCTTATCTATTGTTCGGTGAAAGCAGGAGACTTGATTCTGTTCTTATTCATAGCGCTCGTCTGAAAATTACTGTCCAAGAAATGGTTTTCAAATCGTACACTTTTGAATATTGCTTTTACTGTGTAAGATGTGGGGGTCGGGGGAGGAGAAAGCAGAGAAAAGGAAAAGGAAATGAATGCCCTGAAAAAGAAAAATGATACATTGTTGCCGTGTTATAGGACTTCATACACTAAGTGTCCCCCTGGTCCCCTGCTTTCCAGTCCCTCACCCATGGCACCTCTAAAATTCCCTGAGTTCCCAGGCCGAGGCGTTATGTGTCCCTGGGCGGCTCCTGCTGGGTCTCCTCAGATCACTGAGCAGGTCAGCACATGGCCTCAGGGTGCCTCTGATGCTGCTCGGATGGGGAGATTGTCTTCACCAGAACTAGGCAGTGCCCGCAGCTGGGGGTCACAGAACTCTCGTGGCGTTCACACGACGTGCACTTGAGTTCCAGCTGGCATGATCATTTATGTAGGCTGCACGGTCTCCGCTCCTTTATTCACTCAGTACCAGTTTTTGGACACCGACAAAGTGCAGGTGCTGTGTGGGGGACAGGGATGAGCTGCAGGGCTGTTCCCCAAAGACGTTCTTTTTTAATCTCCTCACGCAATCTTTTCTTTTCCAAATTCCCGTGCATTCTGATTAGATTGGGCAGTGTTACACCATTTTCAGATGATTTCTATGTAGGATGTGACCTATTTGTCCTTCTTCTAGTTTTTAACGTCACAGAATGCTTAACTCCTTTTTAGGCACACAGGAGATACAGGTGCCAAATATTAAAAAGCTTGAAATTGCACAGATCCCTTGGTCAAACATTTGAGGAATACGTCATGACGTAGACTTCTCTGTTTCCCTTTATGAGTCTGCAGGTTGACACTAACTTAAAACACCCCGGGACTGCTGGGAATTGTAGGGTTTTCAGGAAAAGGCCATTAGTGGTTTTTCCTGAACCTTTTTGAGAAGAGGAAAGAAGAGAATTTATTAATTAGAAAAAATAATCCATGGATATGTAATGTAGTTTCTTCATATACAGCCCTTCGGGAAATAAGAAAACTAAATTTCATGGAGTCACTTTAACAAGACTTCTTAGTTATGTGTTTTGTTTCTAAACATTCTGTTCTTTTGGAAAGCGGGCCTTAGAATCTCTGTGCAGTGGAAATTCCATTGTGATACTACCCTTGCCAAATTTCTGGAGAGTAACATATATATAAAACTTCACTGGTGCCAAGTTCTGCTGAACTAGGAAAAAATGCAAAATTGAAAATCACATGTCTGCTAGGTCCAAGCAAAACTGGCCCATTCTTACCAGAGGACACTCCTTCCACCAGCCAGCAAGCACTGCACTGCCTGAGAGTGGCTGGAAACTGACTTTTAAGACCATTTTGGAATTGCAAATGTAAGTTTGTATTTTATTTCATTTTTTAATATACTGTACACTGTACACAGAACATTTCTTGAAGAATCTGTGGGTATGTGGGTGTTATGTGAACTATTTTTTTTTGTTATCTAAATCCTTTTATATGCTTTATCAACAGCACTCAAAATGATTGATTTTTCTTTGTTTTTTTTTTTTTTTTTTTTCAGGTAGATCCTGTGGTGGAAAATTATCTGGCCGTGAAATTGCAAGAAGTTAGCACAAAGAAAAGAAAGTAAAAAGGAAGACAAGGTGGAAGGGGCTGTTTAACTTTCAGATTTAATCAAAGTCCTGATGAGTGTTGGCTGAGGCCACAGGTCCCCAGGCAAGGCCTCCACCCACTGTGGAGAAGTGCCTGCCCCAGGGCCTGGTCCGGGGCGCGGCAGGGGTCGTCTCTCCAGGACTTGGGGGACATAATCCCTAGTGTTCTGAGTGACTGAGTTTGTACTGAAATTTCTCCCTTTTTCTTCCTGGAGGAAAATCCGTCGACCCTGTCTTAACCTCAGGTTCCATTCTTGGACGGAGTGTGAGTTAGAACAGGAAACTCAAAGAAGCTGTTTCTATGGTCTCAGGAAAAGATGTGTGTGTGTGTGTGTGTGTGTGTGTGTGTGCACATGTACTCAGATCTGAGGTGGAAAGCATTAAAAAATTAGGACAAAGAAAAATTCTGAAGTAGAGGAAGCAGAGCGTCCTGGTGGACGACGGACACCTCTGTCCACTGGGGGGCTTCGGCTCACAGCCCCCCCTCACTGCCCACCTTCCTACTGAACCAGCGGTTTGCTCCGTGATGCTTATCCAAGACTCACATCCAGCTCCTCGCAGAAGGAGGCTGCTTCCCTCCCGGAGTCTAAACAAAAAAGGCAAGGATCCCCTGGGCTCCATGCTGCCTAAGGGAAAGAAATGGATCCCATAGATTGCTCCGCACAGTTACTCTCTGCCGGGGAGAGCCCGAAATGTTAGTTTAAAATATCTTTTAAAATCAATTGTCTTGACTGTTTTGTGTCTTATGCTAAAATGGACTTTCAAATGGGCCAAACATTGTCTCTGTGTTCAGACTGTGTGTATTCTATGGACCGTTAGTCTTCTTTTTGGGGTGTATGTTGGGTTTTCAATACCATACATAAAAAAGAGAAAATGATTTTTAATTAAAAAATTACACATTTAAAATCATATAAGAAATTAATTAGGATATTAGACTATGATTATACTGCAGCAATAGTTAAATTGAGAGACATACTATTCATGATATTATAATACAAATAATGTCTCATTCCTGATTAATCACACCTCCAATGCATATGTTTTTGGTATTATTAATATGTAAATTTTAGTTGTTTTGTTAAAACGAAATCCTAGGGATAATTTGTATAATGGTTGAAAAAATATTCAGAATATTTCAACATGCAGTTCTTTTCTGTCATTTTCTTGTTGCTATTTAGAAAAGAGATATTTCCCAAAGTCTGACTGCTAAGTCTGACCCCCTGGATTAATAGGCAAATTTAAAAACACGCTGGTTTTGTTTCCTGAGCAGGTAGGTGAGGTGGTGCTTGAGGCCACCCCTGTCCCCTCGGTTGGTTCTGACACTCAGGAAATCACATGAGAAGCCCTGAGGCTGGGCTCTCCCTGGGCAGCTGGGAAGTTGTCTCCAGCTCTGCAGAGACATTCCACCGCTCTGCTGGCTCAAGCTGTCAGTGAGCAAGCCACTCCTAATGGCATCACGCCGGAGCAACCTCTTCCCCTGAGTGTTGTGGGGTGCAGGCCACTGGAGCAGGTAGGGGAACATAGAGACGGGCTTGAAGTCATTCACAACTAGCTGCGATACTCAGAAGTCAGCATGCTGACATCTGCTCCGCTGTTTATGCACACTGCATTAGACGACTGGCATACCCATCAGCACTGGAAGGCTACACATAGAAATGTGACGGGAACATCGACAACATAGGCTACACTATGCCTAATATTAATCAATATGAGGAATTGATTGATTGCAGTATTGGGGATGGATCCTAGGGCCTTACACGTGTTAGGCAAGTGCTCTACCACTGAGCTACAACCCCAGCCCTTTCTTTCAGAATTTTATTTTAAGACAGGATCTCCTTAGGCAAAGTTGCTGAGGCTGGCCTCCAATTTGCCATCCTCCTGCCTGAGGCTCCCGAGTAGCTGGGATGATAGGCATATGCCACTGCACCCAGCTTTTTCCTAGTTTTAATGAGTTGGGAAGTGTAGTTTTAGACATCATTTAACACTTGCAATAGAATTGTCTGTTAAGGTAGGTCTCTCGGAAGTCTCAAGAGTGATCAGCACAGGACACGTCCAAGCCACGTGATGGGTACAACAGGTAGAACTGAGATTGCTATAAAAAATGACTCAATAAATCTTCAGGGAAAGTTGTAAGCCATCGTGAAATCTTCAGGAAAGGTAACAATGAAATCATATCTTACTTACTTTGCTCTGATAAGACTGCTACAGTGTTGTCTACAGACTTAAAGAAACATCCGGTCAATGAAGACCGGGAACAGTTAAGGCAAGGAGGAGGGCTGAATTAGTAGACCCAACTCAGGCCATCGACATGAACAGCAGGCCTCACAGAAAACAGGATGCGTTTTCCAGCAAAGGATCCAGGACAGAAATATCCAGACTGTCGGCACATCCTGTTCAATGGGGCGCGTGTGCCAACTGCAGGCAAAAGTCCCCTTCACTTGTGTCTAAACCTGACTTATTTCTGGGAGAATGACTAAGGGGAGAAATAATTGATAAACTAAGTATCTAATATATAAACATATCACTGAAAGCACTTCTGCTTCTTCATTTATCAGAAAGGGTACGGAACAGGGAAGACAAGGACTAAGCTCTGGTTGTTTACAGTGGATTTAAAATTATACAGTCAGAGGAAACAAAGTATGTTCTTGGAATACTCTGTTTAAAACTTTTCAATGAGGATTCCAGAGAACCATAATGTTAAACAGATGTATCACATTTCAGACTTAACACAGGAAGGAATGATAATTATACATATATGTAGAACATTTTGTTGTAATATTTATTGTTTTCCCAATAAAAATGTGAAGATAAAGCCCTGCTGCATGCTATGTTTGAGACAAAGGACTGGGTAGCAGTTTATGACACTATAAATCTTGAGTTCTGGTTAAATTATTCAGTTCAATGGTTTTAAACACTGTCTTTTCAGAATTACTTTGTAAGTGACAACCTCTCATAAAATTTCTTCGTGAATCGGACTGAGAGCTGATGTTTACTGAGCCTCCCTTTGATCATCATGTTCTTCCCATGGAGTCGAGAAGCCTGTAGGCCTCTGTTTTGACATTATTTCTGAATTAACAAATCTATGCTGCAATTTATAGCTTTGCAATGTTAACATGGAACGCTGTGTTTGCAGGTCCCTCCCAATGTCCTGTTGACAGGCCACTGCCATTAGTGCAACAGTGTTGGGGGGGGGACCCTTGGGGAGGACGGGTGGCCAGGACTCTATTCTCATGAATGGGCCAAAGGCATGGTGGGGGGGCAATCCTGAAGAATTGTTGAGCTTGTCTTTATTTCCTACCTCTTGAGTGCTTGCTTGCTCTCTGTCACCATGTAATGTGGCAAGAAGGACCGCATCTGATGTCAAGGAAACACTGGCAGCATGCTCTTAGACTTTCCAGGCTCTAGAACCCTGAGTCCTAGGGAACTTCCATTGTTTATAAAGTACCCAGTCTGCGGTCCTCTGTTTCAGCAACAGCAAACCGACCAGGATGCAGGATGAGCGTGGAATGGCAGATACTCCTTAGAAATCCCGACTTTATTTCCTTTGGATTTATAGTCAGAAGCAAGACTTTTGGATCATATGGTCAGTCTATTTTTAATTTTGGGAGGAAAGTGCATACTGTCTTCCATAGCAGCTGCACTATTTTACAACCATGAAAATATATACTAACCTAATTTTCCCCAAGTTGTTTTAAGGAATCATCACGTTTGCCCATGCTTTGCTCTAAGATCTGTTAAAGCATTGAATAAGCAGATACAACAGCCTTGACTCGGGGACTGGAAAAATGCCCTTTTCCCCAAATTGCCAAATTTTTTATGATTTTAATATAGTCCATGTATTAGCCTTCTCTCAAGTAACAGAACCAATGGTGGGGGAGGGAGGGAGATGGGTCTATCATGGGAACTGGCTCGCGCGATTATGGAAGCCGAGAAAGCTCACGATACGCCGCCTGCACCTGGAAAACCAGGGGTCCATGAGGTGGGTCCAAAGACTCATGGACCAAGAAGACCAGTGTTGGAGGACAGGTGATGGACGTCCCGGGCCGAGAGGAGATTCACCCTTCCTCTGCCTGTGAGAGCGGGCCCTCAGTCCTGGTCTACTGATTCAAATGCCACCTCTTCTGGACAGCACCCTCAGGCACACTCCAAGACGTCTTCCAGCTACCTGGGCTCCCCACACCGCCTCAGGTTGACACATGCAGTGACGTCACAGTCAGACTCCTCGAGTGGAGACTTGTCCAGAGGGGGCCCGAGTGAGGGTGGCCAGCCTCATGAGTAGGAAAGAGTGGGCCGAGCCAGCGTCACAGGGGAGCCACTGTCATTTCTGGATGAGGCCTTGTGGCATGTACAGTCACCCTCGCGGTCACCACGTCGGGTAGGTGTTCGTCAGGCAACACTCATTTATTTAGCAAGATACGGGAAAGCCATCAGCTTTGCTCTAGGTATCACTTGAATTCTGTGCACATATTCTCCTTCATCCCACCAGGCAAATCTCGAGACTCAGATGGCTTCAGGGCCATTTGCATTATTTTTCATTTATAGTTTTCCCTTTTGTTTGTTTCTCTAAGGCTCCCTGGCAAACAATGATTCCCATAGTGTGTTGGTTGCATTTTTGAGATGAAGCTCTTCTACGGAATCAGCAGGCCTATCAGCATTCCTATTCTAACCTGAAGCATCCTCGGCACAGCGGGACGGTATTTTCTGATGTGGGCCGTGGTTCTGGAGCGTCTGGGTGCTGGTTCTGCTGTGTTTGGAGGTGCGCTGCTGCGGGGGGTTTCTGTGAGTATTGTGGCTTCCACAGCAGACGGGGCGCCCCTCACAGTTCCGAAGGTAGGAGTCCAGGTGGCCTCCCCAGGCTCAGGCAAGGGGACAGTGGCCCGCCGAGGTCCTGCAGAGCACACCCGCCCTTCCTGGGTTCTGCATTCCTCTGTGTTCCCCGGTCACTGGTCACTGGTCTCCTCGTGGGCCTCTAAGGCCGGTGGCCCGAGGCGCTCTCTCCAACGCAGCAGACTGTGGTGTCCAAGGCACGTGTGCTCCTCTTGTCCATGGCCATGCTCCCCTCCGTCCTCTCACCAGACGCATGTGATGTCACTTGTGGTCCACCTGAGAGCCCAGGGAAGTCTCCTGGGTTCAAGATTCTTGACCCTCACGTCCCTCAGTTCTGTTGGCAGGCAGGTCACAGCCTACAGTGACATGTGAGTGCTAGTTAGTAGTGATTCTCACCTTCTCCGTGTTAATCACTGAGTTGTTTCATTTCCCAGTGTCTCCAGGGGGTCGCGTTGCCAGGATCTGTTTTCTACTATGTCTTTTTGGTGACACGGCCCTGGATAGAGGAAGCAGGGAATGACGTGTTGGGCGCAGGGTCCCCCAGCACTGCCTTCTGTGACAGGTATGGCAGGCTTGCTGTCCTTGACCCACCTGGGGGAGAAGGTGGAGTGGGAACAAGGGAGGGGGTAAAAGGGACCCTCCTCTCCCGTCCCAGGTAGGTGCACTCTGCTGTCCTGGGCTCTAGCAGAGGGACCAGAGGCCCCTGTGAGGCAGCAGGGGCAGTCTCCACAGAGGAGGCCTGGGGAGGTGCCCGACCCTCCTGGGCTGCATCCCAGCATTTCTGGCCTTTGAAAACCCCAGTGGCTTGCTCAGGAGGCGGGTTTTAACCCTGGTGGCCCAAACCACAAATTCCAACTACTTAATTACATTCCGCCTGGAGTGTCCTTCCAGGGCCTGGCTCAGCAGTGGTTTTCATTTCCTATCCGAGCTGATCTGCAGTGTTGTTATCGTTTAACATTCCCGAGAGCAGACAGATGCGCTGTTTGAAACAGGAATATATATTTCCTATTGAATGAGCTAATAACCACAAATCTGCTTGCCATATTCCATCTCTAAAGTGGAATAAAAGAAAAGCATTAAAGGAGACATAAAAAAGGAAACAAGAGTGAAAGAAAATACCAGACAAAGCATCTGTCCTGGTCACAACGGAGCAGCTGAGGTGCAGGGTAGGCGGCTCTGTGACTCTGGGTCTGGCGGATGCGCTCATCTGAGCAAAAACAATAAAACACTTGTGCTGGCGTTGCAGACCGGCAGGGTCATTGTTTTTCTAATGAAATGACTTAAATTTGTTTGAAGAGAGGATCAAGGAGGAGGGGAGCTTTCTTCCAGCAACAGCATTCCACTTAAAGCAGCTAGAGAGCCCCATTCTCCACATTCTCCTTTCTTTTAAATCATCTTACAGGCTTTCACACTTCGTAGCATTGGAATCCATTCATTTCATTCATTGTTAGCATCATATAACTGTTACAGGAAAAAAAACAAAAACAGAATTCGGAAAGTTTGGCAGGAGGAAGGTGGCCCAGCACGGATTAGCCCTCCAAGTCTCTGGCCCCTCCCCGGTGTCAAGGGGGGGCACTGTCTTGAGACCAAGCCCTGTGATGGTGCCTGGGCCCCCTCCCTCTGCCTGGGCCTCTCTTTCTCCCGACTGGCTCTCCCTGGGTGAGCTGGCCTCCTTTCTCGCAGCTCACGTAGAATCACAGTGGTGTTTTAAAGAGGGAGGAAGGTTCTCTTCTCCTTCACCTTGAGCAGGGCTCCCCCGTTCAGTCAGAATCATCTCTCTGCCTTTGGGAGCTGGACTTCAATGAGTCAGAAGCTGTTACTATTTGGCTTTTGACTCTTTTGAACAAAATATCTAGTCTCCAGCAGATCAACGTGTGGAAGCCAGGCTTGGGGCTGGGAGAAAAGAGAAAGGAAACCCTTTGATTGCCACCAGGTATTAAGCCTTTGGCTCACCACTGAAGAGAACAGACATTTCCTATTTACTTTCCTATTTGCCAGGGATAAAAACTAGTCAGGCTGTGTCAGGAAGATCTGCCAAGGCAAGGTGGGAGAGCCAGGCCACCTGGAGGCCACCGTCCCCAGTACACGTCATTAAGTATGATGCCCAAAGCAGAGCATGGTTGAAAGCGCTTCTCTGGGCTCTGGAGAGTGGGACAGCAGTTCCTTCCACCTCAAAAAATAGCTGGGGCTGCCACTACTGGACATCAGCCTCAGAGTGAGCATGAGGCCGGCGGTCACTCTGCCCAGCTCCGGGAGGAAAACATCTCCCCCAGCCCAAAAGCCATTTGGGGATGAGAGAAGAGAATGAGAAAAAACAGCTCTGGTGACAAATCGGATTTTAATCATTTCTTGATCCAAGATAGTTTCACACCAAAACAAACAAACCCAAACCCCCCTTTTCCCATCTGGCAATGAGGTGTAAGTCAGTCTTTCGCCTGCCTTAGGTGTGTCGAGGTAGTGGGTGCTTACCAGACACTTCCAAATGCCAAAGGCCTGTGAAAGACTCTTGCTGGTCTTGGAGAACTTACCAGGCTCCCACACAGCCTGTGGGACCCAGGCTGTGCCCACTCCGGGAAGAGTCTGATGCACCAAGCAGGCAGCAGTGAGGTCAGTTCTGGGGTAGCTGTGGCAGCCCTTGGCCTGTGGCCCTGCTGAACAGGTTCCGCACCCTGGGGGGCTTCCTGGCCATGACCAGCTGAGCTCTGGGCAGAGACTGGCCCCTGCGTGGTTATTGTTCCTGCCTGTGTGACCTCGATGCTGACTCTGCCACTCTCCAGAAGTCCTGGGAGCTGTCCCAGATGCCTCAGTGACTTACTTTGCTACTTAATCTAGTTGTTGATCGCTAGGAAACAGAACAGATTCGTGACTTCACGGAGTACTTAGCACTGTGCTCTGGCTTAAGCATTTTGCACGTCTTCCTATCCTCACGTAATGCTCTCAGCAACATTAGTAAAACGGCTGCTACGACAGACACATTTGACAGCCCAGGAAAGCCCGGGGCAGCGAGGTTCAGGAACTCGCCCCGAGGTGTGAGCCAAGCAGATTCGCAGTCAGCCACCCACCCAGCCCATGTATTTTAGGCCTTTTAAAAAGAATTTTTTCTTATTCATACAGCACATGAGCAAATCACTAGCCACGTACCTGCCTAAGAACTGTCTCATTTCTGCGCGTGCGCTGTGCTGCTTCCTGGGCTACCTGCTGCCACCTAAGAAGGGGAGCCTGCCCCTGGTCTCCTGGCTTCCTCCCCCGGGGCTCCCTCTCCTGTGGCTCCCAGAGGCTGTCTGTGCAGCTGCGGGGCTGTCTCGGTGATTCCTTGCTTCTTTAATGGTTCCACTTCATGGTGTTCTGGTCACCTTCTTTCTATCTTTGAACCTCTGTCCTGTGTTCTGTGGGCCCTTGGGCTCTGTTTCCTCAGATGCACTTCAAACACCTCTTCAAACCCGGAGTCTTCCCTTCCTCCCACATGGCGGAGTCCCCTGTTGAAACGCACAGATGCTCTGGGCACGGACAGGCCTCCGGCCTCCAGCCCGCACTTGAGCATGTCTGTTTCTCCCGAGATCTGTCATTACGTATGACATTAACTGCCCGAAATCTACTACGTTCCAAAGATACCTCAAGTTCACAAGATTCCCCCTGCCGCAGTCTGGCTGGGCACAAATAACCGGGAGGTCACGAGCCACTTGTAGGTTCAAACAGGAACTAACTTTATTGCAAGAACTCCATGGGAACTCAATGGGAACTCCACGGGTACTCCGCGAGAACTCAAAAGTAGCGGGCACCCGAGGTAGCAGGAGGCGCCTTATTGCCTGACAGCAGAGGTTTATGTACACAACTGAATACACAGCTGGTTTCAATTTAGCATCATCCAGTTACAGCAGTCAGTCATTATCTTAATAATTATACACAGCTTAACTTAATTATCACCATCCCAATGGCTCGCTGGCGTTACTTCTCAACCACTCCTTCTGGCAAAGTGCCAGGCGCCCTCTTGACTTGGTTGTGGCTCTCAACATCCCCCAGCTAACCCCCCCCCGCCCCACCTTCCTTCCCTCCTAACTCGTCCTCCCCGTCCATCAGCAG
>NW_026000037.1:2711545-2743970 GCF_001458135.2 Marmota marmota marmota
AAAAAAAAAAAAAAAAAAAAAAGGCATAAAGGAAGCTCTCTGCTTCCCACTGAGCTCCTATGGGGCATTCCCTGTTTCCTGGCTCTTCCTTTCCCTCCCTCACTTGGGAGAGAGCAGGTGATGTGGTCACTGCTGTGGCTTGGGTGAGGTTCAGCCCCAGAGATGCCAGACGGACGGTATGGGGAGGTGGTGGAAATGCTGGCAGTAGGACCCAACTTCAGGGAGTTAGGTCACGGGGCCACCACTCACCGAAGGGAGCAATGCCCCAATCTTGGGACAGGTTTGGTGGACTGTTCAGCTTCCACCCAAGTGGGCTGTCACAAAGTGAGGGCACCCTGACAGGCTTGGTCTCTCTCACACGTGAGGCTCACTGCTCTTTAACACTTGCCTGCTGTGCGATTGCCTCCATATTGTGATGCAGCGTGAGGCCCTTGTCAGTGGCCACCTGGGTATGGACTTTCCTACCTGAAAGATCACGAGTAAGAATAACCCTTTTCTCCTTAGGAGGCAACTAGACTCAGGCATTTTGTTACAACAACACAAAAGCAGATGGAGACATTTACTATCAAAAATAACTTGACTCTTTCACTTTAAGAATTTGTCACCATAAATATAAGAATTTAGTAAAATAAAGCCTAAAAAAAGACAAATGTTGATATGACCAAATGCGTAATAGTTTTAATTCCTGATCTCCAAAACGTAACCTAAGGGAAAAATACAAACGGTCTCTATATATTTTTGATTATCATATTCAATCTAAAAATTCAACAAATGACAGAAAGCTACTTGGAAATTTGGTAGATAGCATCTGCCAGGGTTTATCACAACCTGGAGAGGAGACCCATACACCTTGGCTAGGGACTCTGAATATTCTATTTATTAAAAATAAAATTAAAAAGCGTACAGATTTTAAATCCTAAAATTTGCCTTTTTAGAACACATGAAGCTCAAGCAATGTCTTTTATGGGCGCTAACTACCTCTCACTTGTGATTTAAAAATATTTATATTCCTAAGAATTTTAAAAATAATTAAATGAAACTTAAAAGATTCCCTCAGAGCTCTGTGCAGACAGAGGTCATCAGCTCCATGTCACTGTGACATGTCTCCTTCTTCCCCAGGCTCGGCGCAGGCTTCCCCACGTGGACGTTCCTGAGTGCTCTGAGAGGGATGACTTGATCCTTGGTTTGTGAGAGGATGGCTGGTCCCTGGTCCTCGGGGGACTGCCATTCACTCCTTGCATCATAGCTTTCCGGGTACACTATGTACCGACCATTGTCCTCTGTTTTCCTTCCTGCAGCTGATCTGATATTCAAGTGCTGGCTTTAATAAGTTTCCACTTTGGTTTAAAATAGATAATTGAAGAAATCCAGAAAGAGGCGGCTGACAAGGCTCCAGCTCCTGAAACCAGAATGCTGGGTGGGGTTCAAGGGTTTGACTCCTCACTTTTGGGGGAGGCAGGCCCAGGTCCTGCCTGGCTCGGAGCACCGCGCCCACCGGGCCCAGCCTGCACTGCCCAGGTCTGTGGTCCAGTTTCTCTTCTGTCTTCATTGTTGGGCTCTGGGTTTACACTCTGTTGCTTTCACATCTGGCTGGTGCAGCTTTTATGTGGTATTGAAAGTATGTGTCCAACACTGGGTCCCAGATGGACGTCCTGTGTGCCTTCTGACTTGGATTTCTGTTTACTAAACCTCTGTGGTCTGGATGTCGTGGAGCATGGGTGGGGGCAGAACTCCCCCCACTTCCTCAAAACTAGTAACCCCTCCCTCCCCCCTGCCCTTCTCTCCTCTCCTCCACTAGGTCAATGCCATCTACCAGGTCCCTCCCTGTGGATATTCTAGAACATTCCCTCCTCTCACCATAACATCTATGTCTAAGCCTTGACTGTTCCAGAAGCTCTTTCCACAAAAAGACTTCTACAGGTTATGCCATTAGCAAGGTAAAAATGTCGCCTCAGACCCTGGTATTCTGAATTCTGACATACTTGCTTCAGAGAAACATAAACAATGTATTAAAAAAATTAAGTCAGCAACTATATTTTTCTGGTCAAAATCAGAAAAGAAATATGGCTAAAGCAGTTTTTAAATCTTTCCTTTAAATCTGTCATAGAAATCCTATCACAGACAAATAGATTTTCTTGACATGTTGCATAAAATTATCCTTTGAAAAAAACATTGTTTAAGCCAGTTTTTTTTTTTTTTTTTAAGCAAAGAACTTTGGTTGTTGTTGGCATCTCTTAATTTGCTTACTTGGGGGTATGTTCTCCCCAAATCCACACATATAATTTCCTCTCCCTTTAAAAGGGGTAATGAACACACATCTGAAGGAGAATCGACCACTTAGTTTTTGAAGTTTTAAAGCCAACTAAAGCATGAACCTCTGCTTCCTTTCAGATCCAGCCCTTTTCAATGAGAACAATGCTTACGCAAGATTTCCTAGGGGGATTTGTGGCTTGAGGATTTAATAATCTAGGCTAAAATTCAAATAGGAACCACAGCTGCTTGGATAAGACTCTTGGACCTCTTTATTTGAACTGCACTGAACTTACCAGAATTTCTGAATATTCTGAGCAATTTCTGATGTACTAGAGTGACTTGTGGTGGCTACGTTTCCCACACGAGGATTTTTATATACCTGCAGCTTGTATGAAAATAAGATGAGATGATCAGCATTAGCTTTAAATATTTGTACATATGTTGAAAACAAATCTGACTCCATTAAAACAAAATGAATATTGTCTTCTGTTTTAGGAGGGAAGATCCAGTTGAGAACACTTTAGAGCACTACACTGGAACGAGCTAGCGCTGTGCTTAAAACCTGACCTCTGTTGAAGTGTGCTGTGGTCTGGATGACCTTTGTCTCTCCAAAGGAGCTTGTGTTGGAGGCTTGGTTTGCAGTGCAGCAGGAGATGGTGGGACTTTCAAGAGATGAGTCTAGTAGGAGGTCTTGAGGTTCCTGGGGGTCCTGCCCTCAGAAGGGATGAAAGTGGTTCTTGTAAGAAGGTTTATGCAAAAGTCTGATCTGACCCCAAGTCTCTCTTCCTATTGACATATTTGGTCACTTTCACACATTGCAATTTATACCTTGTGAGACGATCAAGAGAGGTCCTCACCCAAACTAGCCAGTGCAGGCACAGTGCCCTTGAACTGGCAGAATTAGGAGCTAAAAAAAGCTGCTTCTTTATAAAGTTAGCTCACTCGGGTATTTTGTTATAGCAGCAAAATTGACTAATACAGGGAGTATGTTTGTGAGGTTTCAGAAATCTGAAATATGTTAAATAATAATAGCCTTTGGGTATATTTAAATGAGGTCCCAGGCAAAATTGTCAGAGGCTGTCACAGACTTATAATGTTATTTACAACCCAGCCCCCTGTAGAGCTCCTGTCTGAACAGTGGTGGACTGTCACCTGGATGCAGCGTCCTGACCAGCACCTGACCAGGGCCTCTCCATCTCTCTCTGCTACAGCATTTACTAGAAAGACTGACAACTGTGAATCCTTCTGCTCTCCATTTGAGATGTATGGGTCTCCTCGGACACAGGAGATGAGGCCTTCCTCTGCCTCACAGCCTCTGTGAGAGGCTGAATCCTCACCACCCCAAGTGCCTGCTAGGAGACACAGCTGGCCAGCTCTTCCTAACATGCCCTGAGGCCCCTCTTGTCCCTCTTACCTCGCTTCAACTGCAGTTACCTCTGCAGACGGGTGGGGCTCAGCTCCTGCCTTTATGGCTAATAGTCAGTGAAGCAAATGCTATCATCTCCTTCATGTCCAGCGTGGTCACTGAAAGTCTTAAATAGGGAAGCAGCCCACCTGCTGTGCCGGAAATGAGGAGAATAACCCGTGAGGAAACTGAGGTCCTTTGGAGGGGACTCGCTTCTCAGGAACTTGCTAGCAATGCTGGGGCCCACGTCACAAGTCCAGGCGGGCACTGAGGCCATCTACCACAAGAATCCAGGGGAGGGGGCCTGGCAGGAGAGCGTGCCTAGCCCGCCCTCAGTCAAGGCACCCCGGAAGGGGATCAGCAAGGCCACAGTTCTCAGGGGAACGGCATCATCGCGTGGGAAACTGTGATGTTCTCATGGACAAAGCACAAGAAGTGACAACCAAGAACAAACTTCCAGAGGGCAATTCCCATGGAGAAAGATGCCAAGAAAGGTCTCTTAGGTACTGTGTCCAGTGTCTGGAGATAAGGGCTTACCAACCTTCCCTCAATTGGTAGGTAAAACAATTTATGCTTGAATTTTTTTTCCAGAAGTTCACACCCAGTATAGTACTTCCTTTAACAAGTCGATCCAGCATGTATTAGAGGAAACGTAGGCCTGAACACTGGCCACGTGAGACAAGAATAATATTTCTTTGATAGATAAATGTTGCTGATGGAATTTTATTGGACTAGTACTAAAAATATCTAATTTTACAGTTATCCAAATGATTTGGAAAAGGAGGCCGCGGTCACATTACGTGGCAGAAGCTAAGCTGTTCAGAGAAGTGGTGTTTGGAGTTTTGTGGCTGGATTCCAGGACCATGTGATAAGACTGTGGATCCTCCAAAGTGAAAGGGGAGAGAGAGGAGTGGAGAAAGGAGTCCCTCTTCCTTTGCCACGTCTGTCACTTGAGAGGACCCTGCAGAGGGCAAACGTAGGTCCTGGCAGAGCCGAGGCCCTGGACCCGGGGAAGGCTCCAGCTAGAGGACACGGCTCAGCTGGGCTCAGCGGCTCCTCAGCCACCCAGCAGCCCGCTCCCTGCTGCCCACTCAGGGCTCCTCCTGTGCCTCCTCGGTCACCCCTGGCCCTTGTTCTGCTCTGTCCTGTTTCTCCAGCGGCTCTCCCTGAGCCTGCCTCTCCAGTTTCCTCTTCCTCTACAACTTTTCTTGAAGCCCGTGTTCCTTAATGTCATCCCATCCATCGTGACAAGTGCAGGGAGTGCCCAGCACTGTTCCCACACATGCCACAGCTCCTGGGTGGCAGCTGACACCCCCACCTTCCTGCCACTGCCACCCCCAAATCCCCCGACCGGGTCAGCAGCTGTGGACTTGAAGTCCGCGTGGCCTGGGGGGGCTCTGTGCTCCGGGCTGGCCAGGCCCTCAAGGAAGCCGGCTCCTTCTGCCTTTTCACCTCCAGCACGAGATGATTCCCAGGTGGCTCTCCTTTCTTAATCTTTCTTTTTCCCTTTTTCTTTTTCTTTTTTTGAGTGAAGCAGCAGTAAACACAAATCGCTGTCCTACACTCCTAATTCAAGTTCTTTTTAAAAAACCAAAAATCTCTGAGTATTCATATGGTAAAACCGTTTCTGTGCACTCAGGGTACTTCACCGCGATGTGGGGGATAAAAAAGCAAAATAAGCAGGCGCTGTCTTTCCACACACCTTTGCGCCCTCTCCGGATTTCTCGAGAGTCCCGTGAACTATGTCGCCAGTGTAGACGGCGCAGCCTCAGACGCTACTTTTCCTCCTTCCACAGCAATATGGACATGGCACGTGGGAGAGCACCGAGACCGCCTGAGGGCCCACGACCCCAGAGGCTGTTTCAGTGAAGGCCTCCAGGTCTGCGTGTGTCTGGGCGTTGAACACACTGCTGCATGCGTTGCTTAGTTCCCTTGAAACATGGAAATACCATCTGCATCATCATGTGGTCTTCCAAAATTATGTGGGTGGCTGATTAAAATTCCATCTAACTTGATTCCAATATCACAACTTCAGAGCAGAATCTGTCATTGCCATTTTGACCTATCTTAAAGCTTTCCCCACCACATTCTAGTTTTGTTTTAATATTATTTGCAATTTTTTTACATATAAATTTGTTTTCTATTTCTACTGCTCTCCTTCCAATGCATCCTTTTCACTTATGTGGGCCTGTCAAATAGAGCTGTGCACTTCAAATGAAGCTGTTCACTTCATTGAGAATCTGCTACAGATGGCAAGCTATTGACTAAAGAGCCCAATAAATAATAATAACCTTTTATGTGTTAGTAAGAGACGCAGAAATGGGACTCTCAAAGCATAGTGGCACATACAACAAGAAACACTTGCTTAAAGCAACTGTTAAGGGAGGGGACAGGAATTATTCTTAGAAAAATAAAGTTTATGCATTACCCATCGTAAGAGACTCGTGTTACAGGCATTGTGCTATGTCATTGGTTGGCCTGTTCTGAACCATTATAATAAGACAGCCAACATACTTAATCAACTTGATTAAGTATGAAAAATTAAACATCAATCTCAATACACTAAGTCTGAATAATTATTGCTATATTAATGAAGCACACCTACAATCACAAAGGAAATGTTTTGGATTTATTTATAAGAGGAATATTCACGGCAAGGTCACGGCGGGTCCCATACCTGACCTAGACTGGCTCAAGGCAGGGACCAGACACAGGAAGACCTGCGAATTATGAGCTGTGAACTTGGTATTTTATCTGGAAATCAAAATTAATCCCACGTTTTCTGTTCTCCTTTCTACGTGTGGTGACCCTAAGTCAGGGGGTAAGGCCTGAGACCCGGGGTGCGAGTCCCAGGAACAGGAGCACGGAGCCTCATGGCAGGAAGGGGCGGCCAGCTCCGGAACCGAGACCAGGGGCTGAGGCAGGGACAGGAGAAATAAACGCTCCACCCCTAAAATCCAAGGGACACCCGAAGAAATGCTGGGGATGTCCCTGCTCAGAACAGGGTCAGGAGCAAGAATCCCACTTAGGAGCAGCACCCAGCCCCTGTGCTTACACAGACCAAGGGGACCCACGGAAAGAAATGGGGAGGGTCTGGATTAACACAGCCCGAGACCACAGTGCTGACCATTAAGGAGGTCTCTGCAAGTGCTGACCATTAAGAGGCAAAATTAAGTTTGATCTTGAACCAGCTAGTTCCTATTCGAAGGCAATGGGTTTCCAATGTTCTGCTTGTGACTTACCATGAAAAATACGTTTCAAATGGTACCCACTGCATGTGTGCACACACACAAACACACACCTACACACCCGCAGAGGATATTACAAAACAATCCTGCCCTGAGTCTTACTACAAGATATTTTAAATCCTACTTTAGTCTCTTCATTTTCACTGAAATCCTTGGCAATGATCCACTAATGAGCTGTCATGTTGACACATGGTTGTGACCAGTAATTGAAAAGTAGTACCTAAGAGCCAATACAGAAAAATGTGGCGTGAGGCCATCTCCTCCCCAGAGTCACTGGATGGAGAGATCCGCCTGAGGCAGAGCCGCTCCATGAGGGAGGCCAGTTGCAGGGTCCAGTGTCCAGCCGTGGCGCTGAGGTGGGATCCAGGGGAGGGGAGGGAGGCTTGCAGCCTTGGGCGGCCCAGGTGGCCCTCAGCCGGCTCCTCACCTGGCCAGAAATAGGAGGACGCAGCTGATGCTCTGGCTCCGCCCATGAGGCTGCTTTGTTTCACCTGGCTGACAGAGCACCCATGGACCAGCGCCAGAGCTCCGGCCGCTGAGGAGGAGGTGAGGGGTTGCTGCAGGCAGATGCCAGGGAGTAAGAAATCAGAGAGGTCTGAGAGGTTCTAGAACATCCAGCCAGGCCACCCTCAGGTCTACCCCAGGAACAGTGGCAGATCTGCAGAACTCACACACATCCAAGGAGACTGGATGGGTAGCTGGTTTTCAAGTGCTCTAATCACAAAATGGAAAAAAAAGAAAAAGAAAAAGAAAAAACTGGAGCCAGGGACAGTGGCATACCCCTGTAATCCCAGCAGCTGGGGAGGCTGAGGCAGGAGGATCACAAGTTCAAAGCCAGCCTCAGCAAAAGCAAGGCGCTAAACAACTCAGTGAGACCCTGTCTCTAAATAAAATACAAAATAGGGCTGAGGGTGTGGCTCAGTGGTCGAAGGCCTCTGAGTTCAATCCCTAGTAGCCCCCTATATCACCCCCAAAAAAAACAGAAAGGAAAAAAAAATTACAGGATATAAAAGGAAATATAGAAAACTTGGTGGATCACAAGATCAAATAAAAACAACCCTAAAGAAACACAAATCTGTGAGCTGTCTAACAAAGAATTTAAAGTAACTGTCATAGAAATACTCAATGAGTTAAAAGAACACAGACAGCTTAATGAAATCAGGAAGACAATACACAAGCAAAATAAGAATATCAACAAGAGATAGAAACTATAAAATGATGCAAATAAATTCTGGAGCCGAAAAGTACAAGAATTGAACTGAAACACTCACTAGAAGCCTATAGCAGCAGAATTGATCAGGCAGAAGCATCTATGAGCTTGAAGACAGGCCCCGTGAAACCATCAAGTCAGAGGAACAGAAGATAAAACAACAACAACAAACAAACAAACAAAAGAGCAAAGAAAGCCTAGGAGCTATGGGACATTAATGACAGGACCAGCATAGGATTGTAGGATAGGGAGAAAGCAAAATCTGAGAATAGAAATGAAGATACATGTTCAAAACAAAAATACTCCAACTCAGATCAATCTAAAAACAATCACAACAAGATGCATTGTAATAAAACCACCTAAAGTGAAAGAAAAGAGTCTTTAAAACAGCAAGAGAAGAGCAATCTGGTACATACAGAGAAGCTTCCATAAGGTCTTCTGGATTTCCCAGCAGAAAAATTGCAGGCCGGAAGAGAGTGGAATGAAATGTTAAAATGTTGGGAAAATAAAACATGAAAAGTACACACAAAAATTAAAAGATATGCTCTACCACTAGATATGCTCTCTAAGAAATGCTAACAGGAGTCCTTCAGTTTGGAACTAAAAAGATGGTACAGGGCAACATGAAGCCCATGATGAACAGATTCTCTAATGAAGTTAAAGACATGGACAAATACAGCAGCTGTGCTACTGCAATTCTGATACAAAGAGTTTAAATGTTTAACCGTTGTGCATCCATGTTGGTGAGTACATTGCATAGATATCACGGAAAACAGTAACAGTGAGCAGGAGGGTGGAGCTGTATAGAAACAGAGCTCTGTGTGTGATTAAGGTCAGTGTGTTATACCTTTAAAATGAAATGCTGTGACTTTAAGATGTTTTAGGTAGTCACATGGTAACCACAAAATGGTAACCAGAAAGCCTCTACAGAGTATCCACAAATGAAAATGAGAGGAGAATGAAAGCATCCCCTCAAAAAACCAACAGAACATGAAGGAAGGCAACCAGAAAGCAAAAGAGAGACCAAAAAGCTATGAGAAAGGTGAGGCCATGAACTAAATGGCAATAGTAAGTTGTACCAGTCAGAATTTTTGTTTTTGCTTTTGGTTGCTATAATGAACTACCAGAGGCAGGCTAGCTTTAAAACAAAAGGAGATTTACATTTGGCTCACAGTTCTGGAGGTGCAGAGTTTAGCGCCTGATGTGGTGATGGCTTCTTGACAGCAGAGTCCCAAGACAACAGATGGGAAGGTCCAACCACTGGCGTCTGACCATGGGGCTCCATCCAGGGACCTTATCTATCTTAGTCACCTCCAACAGCCTCATTTTTGAACACCACAGTTGGATACATTTCCACCCGCTTTATTTCATTGACATATGACTTTGAGGAGGAAAGTGCTGGACGAGTTTGGAGGGATAAACCATAATCAAACCAGAACATGAGTCTCCCCCATCAGCAGTTATGTTCAATATATATGTATTCAACTCCCACACAAAAGACACACCTTGGCTGAAGGGATTTTTAGAAAGGAGGTGGATCAAACTATATGCTGTTTACAAGAATTGGAAGTTATAGCCAAAGCAATTAAGCAAGAAAAAGAAAATAAAGTTATCCAAACCACAAAGGAAGAAGAAAAACTTTGTTTCCAGATAACATGATCTTCTGTTTAAAAACAAAATGAAACAAACAAACAAAAAACCCCCAAGATTCCACCCAATGTCTGTTGGAACTAACGTACACCCTCACCAATGTTATAGAACACAAAATTAACCCCTCAAAACCAGTTTTATTTCTATATACCACTAATAAACAATAAAAAATGAAGAAAACAATTGCATTTATAATAGTATCAAAAAGAATAAAACTCACCAAGGAGGTGAAACACTTGTTCACTGAAAATTACAAATCATTGCTGAAAGAAGTTACCTATAAATAAATGGAAAGTCAAACTCTTTTTATGATTTGGAAGATTTATATTATTAAGATATTAATTATTTATATCCAGAATGATCTTCAGATTTAATGTAATCCCTTCAAAAAGTCCAATGATAATTCTTTTGCAGCAATAGAAAAATTCATCCATAAAATCATATGAAATTTAAAGGAATCCTGAATAGGCAAAGTGATTCTGAAAAAGAACAAATTTGGAAAACATACTTCCTGACTTCAGAACATACTACAAAGTGACAGAACGATGTGTACTGGCATAAAGACAGGCTAATACACTAATGAAATGAAACAGAGGACCGAGAGACAAATTCTCGCATCTAAGCTCAAATGATTTTTAACAAGGACGCCAGTGGGGAAAGGCAGCCTCTCCCATACATGGTGCTGGAAAAATTGGATATCCATCTGCAAAAGAAAGAAGTTGGACTTTTACCCTCCACTATAGAAAAAAAGTAACTCAAAATGGATTCAAGATCTAAATGTAAGAACTAAAACTTGTAGAAGAAAATAGAGGGAAGACTTCGTGACATTGAACTTATCAATGGTTTCTTGTATATAACACCCAGAGCACGGGCAATAAATGCAAAAAAGACAAATGAAATTGCTTCGAATTCATGAGCTTTTGAAAATCAATGGCTCCAGTTGTCAGAATGTTGACTTTTGTGCACCAAAGGGTATAATCAACAGAGTGGAAGGAACCTGTGGAACAGGAAAAAATAACTGCAATCACATATCTGGTAAGATCATATAAAAATGTCATAACTAAACACAGAAAACAAGTTTTCCAACTAAACACTGGGCAAAGGACTTGGATAGATAATTCTCTAAAGATGAAATTCACATTGCCAACAAGCATGTTTTAAAAATGCTGAACATCTGCAATCATCAGGAAAATAAAACCCAAGACTACAACGAGATACCAATTCACACTTACCTACAGGGATGGCTGCTACCAAATAGGCAGAAAACGACAATTGTTGATGGAGACAGAGAAATTGGCTCCTTTGGCCCCTGTTGCTGAGATTTTGAAATGGTGCAATCTGCCGCAGTCTGGCTGGGCACAATCAGGAGCCACTTGTCAAAAGAAACTAACTTTATTTTTAGAACCACACACGCCAAACAAAACAGCCTCTCAGGAAAAACCCTCAGAGCCCCAACTGCCACCACCGGCTTTCCACAAGCCTCTCTCTCCCACACAAGTTTCTCTCCACCTCCCACAATCCTCCTGCTCTTGAGGCCGATTGGCTGGGTCACGTGGGCGGAGCCAAAAAAGTCCCCCAATGAGCAGCTCCGTGGTCTGAAAGGGCAGGGAAACAGCCCAATGAGCATCACCGCAGAGGAGCCAATCAGCTAGATGTTGCTGGGGCCGCTGTGAGCCAATCATCAGCCGGCAGCTGGAAGTTTGCTGGGGCCCCTTCGGCTGTGGCTCTCAACAGCAATCACTATGGAAAAGAGTACACAAGAGCCTCAAAAGTTAAAACACAGTCACTACATCATCCAGCAACTCAGCTCCTGGGGATGTACACAAAAGTCTTAAAAGCAGGCTCCTAAAGAGATTTGCACACAATGTTAATAGCAGCACTACTCACTGTAGCCAAGAGGTGGAAGGAGCACAAATGGAGAGAAATCAGTCAAACAATGGACACAAAAAGCAACAAATGGATAGAAAAGCAAAATGTGGTACACACAATAGAATGTTATCCAGCTTTAGTAAGAATGGGATTCCTGCCACATGCTATCAAGTAGATGGGCCTTGAGGACATCATGCTGTGTAAAATAACCATCACACACACACACACACACACACACACACACGAGGTACTGAAGTCAAGTTCATAGAAACAGAGGCAGAACAATGTCTGCCACAGGCTGGGGAAGGGGAGACAGGGAAGTGTTTGACAGCGTAGAGTTTTAGATTTCCAAGGTAAGAAAGTTCCGAAAATCTATTTCACAACAATGGGAAAATAGTAAGACCTGCTGAAGTTACACTTAAAATGAGTTGAGTTTATGTTATGTTATTATTATGTTAAATAAACAGTTTATCCCATGCATATGCTCATACCAACTTGGATCTTGGGCGTCTCCACGTGTCCCATGCTTGGGGCATGCTTTTTCCCCTGCTGTTTTGGGATTGGTAACTTTCTTCTCAGAAAGACCACAAAAAGAAAAAAAGACAGAAATGCAAAATAATGTCTGTTCATTCAGTATTACCATTAACTGCTGCTAGAATGCATTATCTCATTTACTTCTAAAAACTGTCCTATGAAGAAAACAAGGTCCTGGGTGGGCAAGGGATCTGTGGATCTCATAGCTATTAGTTTTTGAAGCCAGGACTAGAGCTCATGGTCTTCTCAAACACCCATAGAAAACACATGTTCTTTCCATTATACTTTATTTCAGTGGCCCACCTGCCTCAAAATTTGGTATTAGAGAAATTTTCATGAGGATACAGCTGACATATTATCTCTTAATAATAATTTCTAATCTGTGACACATCTTTTACCTAAATAATATTGATGTTAGACCCTAGGGAAAAAAAACAAAAGAAAGGGATTAAAAAACGTAGTAGTAGTAGCAGTAGTAGTAGTAGAAGGAGGAGGAGGAGCAGGAGGAAGAGGAGATATAACTAGTGGACGATTTGTTTATAGAGGCTGTTACGGTTTGGATATGAAGGATCCCCAAAGCCCCTGTGTTAATGCAGGAATATCTAGAGGTGATTGCAGACTCCTAGGTTGAAACAAACATCCTAGTTTGATCAGACTAACTGGGTGGTAACCGCAAGCAAGTGGTGTGTGGTTTCAGGAGTTGGGTCAGTGGGTTGTGCTCTGGAAGGATGCATCTGTCCTGGGACTCCTTCCCCCTCGTCTCTCCCTGCTCCTGGCTGCCATGAGCTCATCAGCTCTCCTCCACCAGGCCCTTCTGCCATGATGTCTCACTTGGGCCCAGAGCAAAGGGCTCAGCCGACCATTGACTGAACCTCTGAACCGTGAGACAAAATTAACACTCTTTCCTCTTGGTTGTTCTTATTGTGTATTTTGTCTCAGTGACAAAGCTGACCAATGCAGCAGTTGCTCTTTTTCAGGCTAAGTGCTGGTTGTTTGTACTCTCATTTCATGATTTTATGTGAGATGTCCATACTTGCCTGAAGATGCGATGGCTAGACAGTGGTCGGTTCCTGGGGATTACTCCCTAGCTTCGCCCACTTTACTCTCCATTCCTCCAGCTCTTCCAACACCTCGTTTTCTGTAGTAAGTCTCCTTCATTTGGAAATGTGGATGGTGCTTCTCTTTCATTCAACTGCACTTGACCAATAAAGGGAGGAAACAGCCCACAGTAAAAGGTGACAAGACAAGACACAGTCACAAATCCACTTTTGGTAAACAGCAGGTGCAGACCTGTGTTCGTATGGCTTGGTGAGTTGGTAAACAGCAGGTGCAGACCTGTGTTAGTATGGCTTGGTGAGTTGGTAAACAGCAGGCGCAGACCTGTGTTAGTATGGCTTGGTGAGTCGATCTGTTTTCCCTAAGTATCAACCTATGTAGTCTTGCTCATTAGATTTTCAAAATCTGGCACTAGATATCCAAAGAGCAAAAATATTTCTTGATATTTAGTATACATAAGTAATGTCCTCAGAAGACTGTCTGAGAAAATGGGGAGGAAAACTGGAAGGAGGGAAGACCCATTATGTACCCTGGCTAGTCGTGTCTTCAATCCCAAATTCCCATTTTCTCAAACTTATCAATACAATTTACCGATGACAAACAAATCTATTGAATAAGAAACAATCAAAATAGTTTATAACTTGTATTATTTTATTTCCTAAGGATAACAGTTTTACATTTTTTTGACAGTCAAAAAGTAAAAGTAGAAAAACTGTCAGAAACCCAGTACAATTTTCAGTCTCCTATCACTTGAAATGATGTTGACACTGCACTTCAGATTACCTATGATAAAGACATACATTGTCTATAAGGACAAATAGTTAAGGTGGATGGTATTCTATGCAAACAGATTAAAATAGGAAATCCTGGAAAACTGAAAAGTGAGCAAGATATAATCAAACACCACAAAGCAGCATGGTGCCTATTCTCAATAAGTGCAGAGACTGATATTCTTTAAAAATTGATAAAGAGCTAATACTAAACTCTTTCCAAACTACATTACCAGGGTTCGGGCTTCACTGTGAAACGTGATTAAATATTAAAGAACTGTGCAGGTTGTTAATCAATATGACATATATTTTGTTAGTTTCTCTCCACATCAATCTTCTACTCTTATATAAGTTTGTGAACCAAACACTGTACTAAAAATAAATGTGCTTGTGATTTTTAGAAGACTAGATATTTTAACGTTGCACATATTGAATCAATTTTCAACCTTGGGATTGGAAAGTGCTTTTGGAGTGGAACACACCCTGCGAGGCCCTCTCAGCCCAGCCTCCACTCCAGCTCTGCTAATGGCATTTGCACAGGCACAAGCTCAGCTTTCTGGAGCAGCCTGCTTTAAGATCAAGAATATGACCAAGAGTGGTCCAGCAGCTCTGCCTGTGGTATCCAGTTATGTCCTAATGAAGCTTCAATGTGTCCAATTCACATGAGACAAGATGGTTGAGCAACCAAGGAAGGCAGCTTAGGTTTTACAGTTTTCTCAGTTTAAAGCTTGTTCCTACGTCGTAAATAAAGATGACATGCCTTTATGGCTGGAAAGAAGATCAGAATGTCATTTAACGACATTTTTGAGGAAGATGAACATTTGCAACTACCAATGCAACTCCGAGAAATGCGCTTTCGTTGCACTTTGGCACATGTCTTTCTTTTTGTTTTTCAATTTAAGCCCCAAGCTTTTAAAATCCAGATGAGCAACACATGAGGAATGTGGGCAAACTCAGCCAATCAGACAAAGAGAGCGTTTCCACCTATTTCATGTGCTGCTTCTTCCAAGTAACAGTAGAAAACTAATACTTTTGCAAAGAGGTAACATACTGATAAATCAACAACAAAAACTGCTAAATAAGGTCCAAGGAAAATAAGATTATGCTTATTAGTATTACACCATCAACAATATTTAAAGAGCATTCTGAAACTGGAGAAACTGAAATATCCAAATGAAATTACAGTCATGACTTAAGCACTCTGCCTCCAGGGAAACACGAATAGGACACCACACATCACATCGTTCAGCTTTATTTAACTTTATTTTCATCACTTTTTATCTCCAAGGTTTAACCAATAGCTGCTAAAGGCATAACTGATATATAAGAAGTAGGTTTATATTTCAGAATGAATATAGAGGATAAGCAATGATTTTGAAGAATTTATTAGCCCCAAAATAAATTTTTAAGATACAAGTAAAAACTGTGCAAATGGCCTGAACAGAGATTTCTCAAAAAAAGTAAAATCAATAGTGAAGAAATACATGAAAAAATGCTCACCATCATTAAGCCATCAGGGACATAAGGGACGTGCAAATCAAAACCAAAGCAAGGTGTGATCTCACCCCAATCAGAGCAGCGATTGTCAAAGAGACAAAGAATAACACATTTTGGTGAGGACACGGAGCAAAGAGAATTCTTACATACTCTTGGCGGTGATTAGTCCAGATCTTAAGGGTCAAATATGGAGCTCTTCAAAATATAAAAATAGATCTGCCTTAAGATCAGCAATCTCACTTCTGGGTAAGTATCCAAAGGAAATGAAAGCAACACACCAAGGAGACACCCGCTGTGCCATGTTTACCGGGGCACTGTTCTCAATGGATGGATACCTAGGCACGTCCACAGAAGAGTGGGGGAGATAAGGTGGTATATATGTGCAAGAGAATATTGTTCAGCTGTGAAATAAAATCCTGTCAGTCCTAGCAAACTGGATGGAACTGGAGGGCATTGTGTTGAGTGAAATAAGCCAGACGCAGAAGGACAAAGGTGTTCTCACTCCTATATGGGAGCTAGAGGAGAATCTGAATGCAGAAGGTGATTCCCAGAGGCCGGGGAGGAGCAGTGAGGGAGAGCAGAGAGGGGGTGGGGAACGGGCGCCAAAGCACAGTGTGAAAGAAGAGCTTGTTTTTAGGGGCCAGCATCACGGGGGTGACTCGGGATCACAGCAGCCTGTTCCTATTCTGTGACTCACTACAAGGGTGCAGCTCCAGTGCCCCAAACACGAAGACACCGGAAGGGGACGCACTGGCTGGCTGATAAGCACGTGTGGTGCATGTGTTGATCTTCCCACTGAGCCGTAGATAACCACGATTATCACCTGTTGATCAAAACTGTAAACGACCAGAAGGAGACACGGGTCCTCGCCCACACCCATTCACATGATGGTCTTGATGTGTTGCTACAGTGGAGCTGTTTCTCTGCACAGTGTCCCGCCGACCGCGGACAGCCAGCGTGCAGGAGTACTCTAGAGACTCAGCTCCGGCTGGGAGGAGTGTGTCCCCCAGGTGAAGGGGCCCCTTGGTTCCCGAGGGTCCAAGCCCACCCCTAACAGTGTAGAGCAGAGAGCTCGTTGGCAGAGGCTGGGCGGGGAGAGGGGTGACATGAGCGGCAGTGAAGGCTCAGGTGCCCTGTGCGACTAGGGAAAAACCCTGAAAGTGTTCGCTGTAAAGGACCACCAGCTTTGAGGAGCATGCGGATGGTAATGAAGTGGAATAAGTGGGGTGCGTCACTCCCACACTCGTGCTTCTCATCGCCAGGGCCTCTTTGTGCACCTGTTTTCTGTGCCGCTCATGGGCTGGCGTTTCATAGATGAAGTGGGTTTTTCAAATGTAGCTGGTGATGGGTGGACTTTTAAGTGTTCTTCATGCTTCTTCAATTTTCTTTTCTTTCTGTTTTGGTCTCTGTCATGTTGCAGGCTCCCCTCAATGTCAGGGGCCTCTGTCTCTTCACTGATGTAAACAGAGGGCTCTAAAGGGCCAGGGCCAGTGGGCCTGAGTGGCATTTGAAAGGGGGACTTTTCTCAATATGATTAGAGAGCAAGCTGACTTGCACCAGGGAGATTTCCGAGTATGACTATCTAGAGGTCTTTTTTCCTGAAACTCTTATGTTTTCCAGAAAAGAATCTCCTCTGTTAAAATAGAGGAGAGCTGTTTTCCCCAGCAACTCACATTGAGGAAGGCGGTTGGAGGTGCCAGCGTCCATGTTAGGCTCTCCTAATTCTCTGTTTGCCTTCCTGGACCCTCTCTGTCCGCCTTCCTGGACCCTCTCTGTCCTTCTTCTCTGCACCTGTGTCCTTAAGTTTGGAAATCTCTTGTTCAGTAGTTCCAGAGAGTAGAAGCTGCTGTCACTGTCAGGGGAGAGTGAAGGTGCTGTGACCCCGGGGTGAGGGACTCTAAAGAGAAGGTGCTCATAGAGTAGCACCCTAGGTGGGTCACATGATGGAAGTGGATTTGGGGGGCAGCAATTGGTCCATCCACAGATTTTTAGGCAGTTTCTGTTTTCATGTCTGGACCTTATTTTGCATTCTTTGATAAATTATTAACCTTCCAGCCCAGAGTTCTTTAGGAAAAAATCACCTCCCATCTTTCCTTTTGTCTTGCAGCTGGGGATGGAGCTGAGGGCCTCACCATGCCAGGCAAGCGTTCTGCCTGAGCTACACCAGCCCTTCCTTTCTTTTTGGTGTTCCTCTCTGCAAACTCTGTTGGAACATCTCAAGACAGTTACTCCTTGATGTGCTTCCCATATTTCAAAAAAGTAGTAGTTTAAATCACTAGTCCAGTAGCAGGATGTGGAAAGGAGCAGCGATACCTGCAGGTGGACGCCTTGCTGTCCACAGGACCTGCGCCCACTCCCTCCCTGTGCAGAACTGACTTCAGAGGAGGCAGAGTCGGAGATGGCGGCCGGCAGCCTGGTGCAGTGGCAGCCTCCTGCAGCGGGGCTGACCTTTCCACTCAATTGCTTGATTAAATGATGCCCTTTATTTCTTAAGAGCTCCTAGTTCTCTGTTTGTTTGGGTTAGGTCATCGATGGGCTGCGGGTTTCCCCCTTCTCTGGCAGTACATTTTCTGGTCTCTATGATTTAGTTGATGTCAGCTTCTATTTTAAATCTATTGGTGTTTCTCATGTCAAAGAAACAGACATTCTCTCTGCAAATCCCTTCCAGACTTTTCTGTGATTCCCACTGCAAGCCTGTCATTCTGCTGTGTCCCTGTTTCAAGAACAGACACCCCCACCCCACCCCCGCCTTCTAGGTGCTGGTCAAGTCCTCCCACAAGGGTCCCTGCCTAATCCCACTGTTTGCTGCCCCTCTTCACACTGCTTGGTCCAGCCAGGTGACCTTCAGCTGGGGTTCCCCTACCTAGGTGTGGAAGCTGCCCCTTGCCTAGGCTCCTGCCCAGGCAGGGCCCGCGCCCATCTCACCTGCTCGGCCCCCTGGGGAGGCACGCCTCCTTCCCCCAGAGTCCCCCAGCCCCTCCTGGAGTTGCAGCCCGCTCTCTCCCGCAGCCTGAGCCCTGGGTTTTGTCTTGTTCAGTGACTTGGGTTTGTTTTCCTCCACCCTCACCACACCCTTGCTCTTTCTGAGGATCTACCAGCTGAGGGCGGGTCTCAGAAAGTCGTCTTCTCCCGTCTTTCTCACTTTGCAGTTAGGGGCCCCTTTTATTTCCTGGCGATCACATTTTGAAAGCCAGATTCTGAGATTTGGGAAGTTTAAAAGTTTTCTTTTTTTTGAATCAACTGGGTGAAGGAAGGAATCTTTGTTCTCTGCTTATGGGGCTACACTTTGGGGCATGGCTAAGGTCCCACTGGATTTACCAAGGCTTGTTTTAATCTTTATGTTTGTAGGAGCATAAGTTAGCTAATGACATCATCTACTCCGTTTTTAATTTCAATGATATAAAATCTCTCAATTTTTATTTCCAGTCCTTTCTCAAGTTTCGAAAATTATTTCTGAGATATTGGGGAGAGATTTTATTTTTTGATTTGTTTTGTTTCACTTTGTATTTCCATCTGGTGCATTTAATAAAAGACCATAAAGTAATTTTCTTAAAGCTTGTTCTTAGTTTATCCCATGTTTAGTTAGAGTAAATGCCAAGCTATGTTTGGCACTCTTGAGAAGGTAACTGTTAATTAAGTGAAGTTTATTTAATGATAAAAAGAAACCAAAGAAACCCCTTTAACCAGGTGTCAGGAGCTGACTGGAGCACGTGGGTCCTGTCAAAATGCTTCCGAGTCCCCTGCTGATGACTTCACTAGTGGCAACTGTCATCAGGGTTATTAATGTCTTAGCACCTGTCCCTGGTGACTTCAACCTGTAACTTCAAGCCGTTCATGTTCTGCTGTCATTAGAGCTTGTTAACAGAGGACTTCATTTGCTTGGTTTTACAATCTGTAAAAACAAGCTCTTTCCCCCTTTCTCGTCTAATTAAGGATCATATTTTCACATGGGATTCTTTGCCAACAGTGGGAACTACAGGGTTTCGCTTGTGAAGACGAACATTCCCCTGGTGGATTTTAAATCACCTGTCCAGAGTATCCATGCTTTATATCCTACCCGTCCATTACTCACTTAGGAGCCATCTTGGTTATCAGATTGAGTGTTTTGTATCACATTAGTTATGTAAAAGCATCATTATTTTACTTAACACTGACCAAAAAGCACACAACTTGCCATACTGGTAAATAGGACATGCCAAAAATAGCCATAAATTATTTCCTTTAAATAAAAAAGTGAAAGTTCTCAACAAGAAAAAAAAAATGTTTATATGCCGAGGCTGCAAAGATCTACAGTACATAAGATATTTTGAGAGATACGATATTCACATAACTTCTCCTGCAGGATGTTGTTATATTTGTTCTATTTTACTATTGATAATGTCTTACTAAATCTAATTTATAAATTACACTGTACTACAGGTATGTACATGTAGGAAAAGGCTTAGGATAGGTAGGGCTCAGTTTTATCCCCAGTACAGGCATCCACTGGGGTCTGGGAACTTACTACCTGTGGACAGCGGGTGGACACCATTGCATTAAGAACAAAGATTTAAAAAAATATGTAAATAAACAAAAATACCTCCAATGTTGTGTCATGTGTCCTGACATCTGGAAAATCTGACTCAGGTGAATTCAAGATGCTCAGAATGCCAGACTCTCCAGGAGCAAGAAGAAGATGAACGGTCCTGAAAATCACGTCTTCCAGGTTGGGAAGATGTGAAATCAAGGAAGAGCGGGAGCGAGAAGGAAGAGGAAGGTACATTGCTGCTTTGACATGAATATGGCCAGATTATGAACCATACCTTTGCATTAGTGAATAAGAATGTAAATTAAAATACCATTTAGGGCTGGGGTTGTAGCTCAGTGGTAGAGTGCTCGCCTCACAAATGAAAGGTACTGGGTTCAATCCTCAGCACCCTATAAAAATAAAATAAAGGTATTGTGCTCTTCTATAACTAAAAAAAATTTAAAAGACCACTTAATTAATGCAATTTTAAAATAAGACAGAAAAGAAAGAAAACTAAAAATTTCTCCATGACATTAGGAAAAAATATATCATCTGAGAGTTATAAGTTATTTGAAGAACAGAACAAATTACTGTTGGAGCTGTCCTATGATGTGGAAGGAATTCAGAGGTCATTGGCTAGTGGGGCCCAAGTGCTGGATAATGTTCTGTGAACTTGAGCTTAAGGCACTGACTGTGGGCTGGCAGAGCCAGGCTCGCACACCTACCTGGGGTGGCTGGTTTGAGGCTCCCCAGCCTAACCTTCACACTTGGCCTTGGCTACCCACACTGCCCTGCTGACTCTTTGGACTCAAGTAGGGCCAACTTACATGGCTCTCCCACCCTTCCACTCTCTTCTAGAATGCCCAAGTCTTTGAGGAGCTAAAAAAAGAGACTTCTCATCTAATCTGATCTCACTCCACAGATGAAACTAAAGAACTGCAGGAAACCATATGAGCATCTTCTTCTGTTTAAAGAGCCTTAAACTTGGGCCAAGCATAGTGGCTCATGTCTGTAATCCCAGCGGTTCAGGAGGCTGAGACAGGAGGATCAGAGTTCAAAGCCAGCCTCAACAAGGAGGAGGCACTAAGCAACTCAGTGAGACCCTGTCTCTAAATAAAATACAAAATAAACCTGGGAATGTGGCTTAGTGTTCGAGCACCCTGATTTCAATTCCTGGTACCAAAAAAAAAAAAGAGTCTTAACCCTTTTTAAATGGCCAAAGTCACCCAGATGCCTTAAAATGCAAAATTCAGTTGAATTTGTCTCGGAATTTAATTTTCTACTCATTTCCCTCCCCCACCCCCACCTCTGTCTCCAGGCAAAATGTAAAACAGATAAACTTGGCTCATACTTTCCAACTTGGGTTTTGTAGCTTCAAAGTTTGGTTTCAGCCTGTTTCCATCACCTTTTAGAGAGGGGACCGTGGGGTCCATGCCCCGTGAAGTCGAGCTCCCATCTTGGGACCTCACTGTTCTCCCCCTCCGCAGCCAAACCCAGGGAAAGGTTGCTGCTCCATTTCGCTCCGTTTTCAATGAGAAGGGCTCTTGTGAGTCCCTCTGGGTTTTATTTCTTGGGAATGTTTTCCACGTGCAGTCTGCTGTTAGGAAAAATAAAGCACCATCTAAAGAATGACGATTAAATGGAGAGGCTGCAGGTTCACCCTTCACAGGAAATGGGTCATCCGGGGTCGCGGGAACTCGGTGGCTCTGGCCGCAGTGAGCAAGCAGGGAGACCCAGCTCGCCGCGGCCTGCACCTCCGGGCAGCTCCAGCTCTGCGGTTCCGATGTGAACCGGGGTCACCGGTGCCTCGGAACAGGCAGCAGGGAGATGGCAGTGAGCCGGGCGGGGGCGGGGCTCAGGAGGGGGTGTCAGAGAGCGGTGGTCAGCCGGTCAGAGGGTCAGCTCTCATTTTCACCTCCTAGTCTTGTGTTTGCTTGATGATTCATAAGAGGCAAAAACTGTAAGCCATTGTTTGATCCAATACAGAACGGAACCCAGAACGCCAACCGTGGGGGCTGTGAGTCCTTGACCTTGTCTCCAGCTCAGTATGCAGGGGTTCTGGAGGCGCCACCTGTGGGTACCCCTGTACCCACGGCTGCTGCCAAGGACACTGGTCCTTTGGTGTCTGTGTTATGCACGTGGCCCTGGCCCTCCACCTGGCTGGAGGAAAGGTCGTGTTGCCCTGGCGACAAGACAGGCTTCCTCTTGTAATATTTCGCAAAGATTAAAAGTGGTTGCAGTCTTTCAACTGTAAAGTGAAGGCTCAGGCGGAGGGGATGCCTGAGTGCCCTTCCTCGGGGGAGTCCACCAGTCCATAGGCAGGAGGCTGTGGAGACGGACTTCCCCCTCCACGGCTGGCCCTTTTTAAAAAAACATTTATTCATTACTTTTAAAAATGAAGAGGAAAAAAGTGGCCGCGTAAGTGCTGGTTGGCTGGGTGCCGGTATTATTTTTATTGGCAAGAGCCTCTGAGTGGCTGAAAGGTGGCCATTAACACTCCGACAGAGGGTGCTGACAGCGCGATTATGAGATTAACACCCTGCCCTAGACGAGAGCGGGTAAACCTCACTCTGCCTGTCAGTGGAAACACCACGCAGCGGCTTGATGCCCAGCCGAGCTGTTTGTGAGGTGGGGGCCGGGCCTTGCTGTGTCCGAACTCTTCTAAGGCCCATGTAGCTACCTACCGAATTTTGCTGATGGTTGAAGGAATTCATTTTGTTGCCCAACAGTGTGACTGTTCATAGAGCTGTATATATTGGTCCTCTTCAAGTGACAATGTCACACATGATATGGCCAGGAGAATCTGTGACCATCTTTTTTAAAAAAATAAATTCAGGTTGTACTTTTTAAACAGTTCTTTACATCAATTTTGAGAAAATATTTGACACACCACCTATTTTCCAAATTGCCTCCATAATGCTTACAGCCCCTAAACTGAGAAATCCCCTAGATTCTGGCCTGGAAAGAAGTTAGGAAGATTCTGTCCAACAGGGAATTTGTTTATTTATTTGTTCATTTCCGTCAGAACCCCACTCCCCACCTGGAGCATCACAGGCAATGCCCGATAAATGCAGATACATGTGAGTGGAACTAGGAGACCCTCTACGATCTCCGTGGCCAGGCTGTTGCCATGCTGAGCTGATCATCCTTTTGGCTGAGTTCTGCTCTGGAAAACGATAAAAATCACGGATTACAGAACGAGGCCCACTTGGGGACATGCTTAACCAGGAAGCCCTGCTTGAGAGGGGAGAGTCCAGGAGCAAGAACCGCCTGTCCCCGATCACAAACGCCACCCCAGCAGGCGGGTCTCATCAAGACGTCCACCCAGACACCATCCAGGAATCCTGGGCTCAACCTCAGTGTCCACTCTGCCCTCCCCAAGTAGACCCACCCAGAGAGCAAAGGTTCTGGTGGGACAGACTGGGACTTGGAGGTCTCAGGACCGTGAGAGCAGGGCTTCGGGGCAGGCAGCAGCGGGTGGGGGCACAGGAGCGCCGCCTCGGCTGTGGGCACAGCTTGATTTGCAGCTGTAAAACACATTACTTCAGATTCAGTCCGGATCAGTCTCCACCTGCAGTCCAGCCTGTGGCCTCTGCCCCACTATGTCAAGGGCTGGCCCTCCTGGAGACTTTTTCCTATGAGAATGTTTCTTTTTCTCAACCGTGGAAATAATTCTCAATAGCTTGGTAAGTTCAACTCACTAGACTTATGTTTTATAGGTAGGAAATTTATTCATGATATTTTTTTCATGAAGACTGAGAACTTCCATTTCTAACATTAGATTCACTGAAACAATTAATAGTTCCCCAAAAGCTTCCAAGGTTTTGTTACTGGTTTGGTGACCAGGGAGTCTAAGCCATTTTAGAAAGTCATTACAGAATGCCGTAGAAGGCAATGGGCTATTCCTCTGATCTATGCTAAAAAATCATCACAAAAATATTCCATCTTGATGGTGATTTCTCAAACAAAGGGAAGACTGGTTATAAAGTCCATAGTGAAAGAGTCCGACTCGGAAGCAAGACACTGAATGCTAGTGCCCTGTCACCTTGACCTGCCGCTCTGCGTGTGGACCCTGACCTCACCTTTCTCAGCTGTAAGACGGGGAAGGTGACCAGCTGCTGCACCCGGAGCCCAGGCGACCTCTGGGCCAGCAACGGAGACCCAGGAGGAGTGCTCACAAAGTCTACCTGCAGGATTGCGACTGTGTGGCCCTGATAAGTGATCCTCCTGTGAAGAGGAGCAGTTGTGAATCCACAGAATTCATTCTATCACAAGAGCTCTCTGGTTTCAATGGAGAAACAGAAATGGACCTTGGGTGACTGCTCTAGACAGAGATGGAGCTCTCTTCTTCAACACTGACAGATGAAGAAGGGGCAGGGGCTGACAATGTGTTCATGCTCCCTGTTCCCCACTTGACAGACTCACAGACTGGTTGTGACACTGACCTTCAACCCTGTGACTTTCAGAAGGGTGACCTCTCCCAGCACAGGTTCCCTGTGGGATTTCTCAGGGTCCCCCAGGAAGAGGTCAGCTGGGGGGCAGATTTGGGTCCCTGAGGAATTCAAAGCCATCGTGCCGAGAGTGGCTCTTGCAGAGGGGACATCAGTGAGAGATTCAGAGAGCCAAGCAGAGTGACAGGGAGGGAGGAGAACAGGAGCAGGAAGTCTTGGATTGGAGAAGAGGAAAGCAGGAGGCAGGAGGCATAGGGAGGAAGGGCAACCTGGTCCAGCTGTGAGATGACCAGGGCCTGGAGCTGGATTTGGCACAGGGACCGCAGGGCCACGGGGACCCGCACGCGGCTTGCCAAAGAAGACAAGTCAAATACGTGTCCGGATGGGAGGGGGCCGGGCCTGGCTCCCCGCAGCGTCTCCCTGCACCGCAGAGTTTTTCTTTGGGAAGGGAGCCTTTGTCCCAAGTGCTTTCTAATCATCCACATCCTCCTCTAAGGTTTCATTTTAATGGAAGGCAACCTGGAAGCCTCTCCAGTGGCATGGAACTGTTTTCTTTCACTCTGCGGTTTAGCAGTTTCTCCGCGGTAAAAGGGCCGTCTTTTTATGACCAGAAACACGGCCTTCTTTGTGGTCTCTGGCCAGGGCAAGTTCCCACAGAGGCCAGGGGAGTTGCGGCTCAGTGGATCTGGGTGAACAGTGTCCGTTTTTTTACAAGGTTTGAGACATGAAGCAATCGGAACTGTGTTTGCTTTTTGTGTGTTGCTGTTGTTCCCATGAAAGCGTGACCACAGATGGAAGGCCTCTCTCCTGGCTCACAGGACGAGTGTTGAATCTCGAATAGTGATCACATACTCTCCAGGAAGCAGATGCATGTCATTTTAACTAGCTCTGGATTATTGATTTACAAATTCTCTTTTCTTTGTCCAGTTGGATTTAATACTAGCAAGTATTTTTATGGTGCATTTTTCCTAGAAAAGGAGTCATCGATTCACCACTTTAGTGCTCCTCACAAGTTCCCGAGTCGGTTTCACCATGAATAAAGGAGGACAGGGCTGGGGATGTGGCCCAGCGGTACCGATCCTGCCCAGAATGCACGAGGGCCTGGGTTTTATCCTCAGTCCCACAGAACGAAATGAAAATGTGAAAAATCAGAAGTACAAAGAGTGTAGGGCGGGGCGTGTGGTTCAGCAGTAGAGCACTCTCCTAGCACGTGAGAGGCCCTGGGTTCGATCCTCAGCACCACATAAAAATAAATAAATAAAATAAAGGTATTGCGTCCGACTACAACTAAAAAAATAAATCTTTTTTTAAAAAAAGAAATACAAAGAGTGTAGTTCAGAAAAAAAGCAGTGACATTTAAAGAATGATTCAGAAATTTTGGAAACATTTCCTAAATAATCAATAGTGCTGTTGGTACTGGGAATTTTTCCTCTGTTTCCCTGGGCCCTGATGTGAGACACAATCCCCAGATCCTGCTAGCCACCCAACCCTCACTGGGTCCGAGCAGGCGCCCTGTGAGTTGCTGTGGCGTCAAGTCATACTAATGATGTTTGCACCTGGCCCTCTCTTGTCCTCTTAAGTCTTCATATTATGTGGTCAACACAGGGAGAAAGCATTATTAGATCCCATTCATTAAGCACAGCTAAGAGGACTACTTTTAATCTTTCTATGTTGGAGTATCAGAAAATTTAGGTTGGATCTGACTGAATCATGAGCTTCCTGGAGGTGTGACTTCCGAAATCCGAGAGCACAGGGCACTAGTGACCACGTCCTTCACAGTTTTCCAGGGACAACTCTATGCTGACCCATTCCCTTGGCGTCTGACTATTATCTTGTATCTTCTTCAGTTATCTTCTTCCCTCACTCTTCTTGAACACCTCATGCATCCCCCTGGGTCTGGGGTCTGGTGAGCAGGCTGTGGATGAACTTGTCCCCCACCAAGTCTTCAGGCTGCTCCTCGGTCCAGGCCTGCGAACGGCCACCTGCTCCCGGAGGTGAAGCCTGACGAGAAGCAGACAGGCCGGTTCACGGCTCTGGGGGCTTGCTCCTTGCAACCCAAGAGGCGAAGCGTTGTGATGGGCACCATCTGGCCACAGAAATGTCTCCGTCTTACGCTTTACCAATGAGCAGCTGCCCACACCAGACCTAGAACACCGCTGGGCTGCGAAGGCACGGCAGGAATTTGAAAACGCATCAAGTTAAACCAAATACTTGAATAATGTCTTCAGCTACGTTTTCCTTCCTATTTCCCATATCGAAGCAGCCACCACAGTCTGCTGGCCTTTCTCTTCTACCCACTGATCTTGTCCATCTCTTCCCTGAATATTTGGCTTCTGGTCTCCTCTCTAAGATCTCTCCCTTTAACTGTTTCACGTGCTCTGTTGTTAGGAATATTAAATGGAGTACGACCTGTTCACGCATCCATTATTGAAAGTCCGCTGGGGCCTGCCATTGCCTCATGGCCAAGTCCAGTCCTGAGTGGTCACTCGGGTGCAATACCCTGTGCTCTGTCTCCTGCTATCACAGGTGCACTCTTGCTTTCTGAGACGCCACTTCCCAACACTTGACATGTTTTTTAGCTCAAGCATGTCTTTGTTTATTACCGTCTCCCTGCTTGAAATGCTTTCTCAATCTTTCTTCAGCAATCTTATTCATTTTTTTTTCTGGATCAACTCAAATGTCAAATGCTCAGTAAAGCAATGAAACCATTCTCAGCAGGCAAAATTAAATGTTATTTCATTCTGCTCCTCTCTGGTTGAGGGTCCATTCAATATTCCTCTGTCTTCAGGAAGTATCTCAAAATAATTATGGTGACTTTTACTGTTGAATATATATGTGGTCTTATTCTCAGCCAACTCAAAGTGTTCTGAGAGATGAAAATATGTATCAGAGCTTATGAGATATTGTACATTTTTAAAGAGCGAGGCAGCAGGGTCAGCAACTTCTTCATGTTTTTATTCCTACAACTTAGAGCAATCATAGGCTCCCAAAAATAATTTAATCTGCTAGCCAGGTGCACACCTATAATTCCAGAAACTCAGGAGGCTTAGGCAAGAGGATTGCAAGTTCGAGGCCAGCCTCAGCAACTTAGTGAGACCATAAACAACTTAATGAGATCCTGTCTTAAAATAAAAAATTAAAAGGGCTGGGATATGGCTACGAGGTTAACCACCCCCTGGGTTCAATTCCTAGTAGCCCTCCCCCAAATAATTTAATGTGCTGCGTGGATTAGAACTGATTTAATGCAGTGTTCCAAGCAGTCATCAAGAATGAATCACTACTATTTCAATATGGCTCTGGAGACATACCATACACCCTTTAAGGTATGTCTATTGACATACATGTCTATTGACAAGATAGATTTACATCAGTTTGGTAATAAATCGATAGTAATGATAGTAATTCCAATCTAGGGCTTATTTTCTAGCTTTACATTTAATCTCATTTAACTAAAAACCAATCTTACTATGATTGTTCTCCTCCTCCTCCTCCTCCTCATGATTTCATTTTACAGGTGAAGATACCACATGTGAAGAATTCAATTAATTTCCTCTACTAAATATTCAGGCTATTTAAGGAATTAAGAGACGGCCTGGGATTCAAAGTTCATTATTCTGACCAGACCCAAAGCCTGGGTGCTTTATTTGGACAGAGCTCTGCTGTTTCTCTGGAAGAAAAAAGGAGTAAAGGAGTCCTCCTTCTGATGGTGCCCAGGAAAAGCCCACGCCAGGACACCTTCCAGAAGACTCTAGACTGGGGTGGATTCGGCATGTCTTCCAGCCACTGTTGCACGGGCATTTCAGCTGAATCTGTCACATACAAGATGAGGCACTCAGGTCATTGGGTTCCAAATGGCCATGTTCCATGAGTGTGTTAGAACATCCACCAATGCTTGAGAACTAGGACACTGGGGACACTCCAAAAGAAAACCACACACACACACACACACACACACACACACATATGTATGTATGTATGTGTGTGTGTATATATATATAATTTTTTTCTTTTTTAACTTCTAAGCCCCGGTCTGTGAGGCTATCTACCTCCATGGCGGTCTGCACTTTCTAACCCCTGCTGATATTCGCTGATACTACACCTGTATTTCCCTGCATGTAGAGAGACTTCCACTTCTAGTTGTCTTCAACTCAAACCTTTGCCAGGGCTTCTCAGGTTCTGCTCACCTTACAAGTAAGACAATGATCATCCTTTGCTGTGAACTATTTTTATAAGGCTGAGGACATAGAGAACAGCATCAAATGAAGGTGTACCCCCAGAACCCGGGGGTACATTGGCCTATAACCTTGAACACAGAGGCATCATCTCCCTGCAGGTTAAAGATGTTGTGTTTACTATCCAATATAACAAACAGAATTTCTTCCAGGCATGGTTACTGCCCATTATAAAACAATTGGGTTCCCTAAAGTCAAATTCCCTCTTCAGCAGACCACAGGTGGAGGTGACATGGGCCTCTGTGTTGCCCTATAAAAACTGGGGCTGAGAGAACCAGCACAAACTTGGCAACATTCTGGCTAATTCTATTGCTGTGAGCACTTAGCCATATTCTATGTATGTCCGTGATAGTGTAGCAGGCCAACTTGTCACTTGCATGTGGACTAAGGTCTCAGACCCTTTGCAGTTCTTGGCATCCCCTTCCCCCATACACTCTTACGTTAGTCCAGCTGGCCTGCTAATCCCGCTGGTCAAGATTAGCTACTTTGCTAATCTTTGCTACTCAACTCACTCCAAGTGCAGAATCCCTTCCTTTGTCAATTTCCAGATGACATGTGCTATGGTTGGAGTGTGTCCCCCAAAAGTCCATGTGCTGGCTGCTTGGAGCTGAAGTTACCTTTCAGAGGTGGAGGTAATTAGGCCGCTGGACTTTAGGGGACCAGAATGTTCTCCTGGGACCCTGGTTAGTTCTGGAGAGTCAGTTTCTGAGAGGTCGGGTTGTTACAAAAGAGTGAGCCTGGCCCCTGAATCTCCCTTGATTGCAGTCGCCTCACGTGATCTCTCTCACATGGACTCCTGCCATGTCGCCTTCTACCATGCTGTGATGTGGCCAGAAGGCCTCGCCAGGGCTGAACAGAGGCTGGCACCCTATTCTAGGAATCCCCAAACTGGGAGCTAAATAAACTTTATTTCTTTATATGTCACCTCGATTTTGATTATTTTGATACAGCAACAGAAAGTTGTTTAACACAATATCCTAAAAAACATTGCCAGTATATCCTTTCATTAATCCTCCAGGAAATATCCCAGTTTTGCTGATTACCACTGCCTGCTTCCCCTATCCAGGCAGCTGAACATGGGGAAATATACACATGGCAGATTAGTGTCAATAAACTTCATGATGGGCAATGCCAACTATTCCCCAGTAGAGTCAGATTTCTCAACTTTGGGGAATGTCTTTCAAAAGAAACCTTTTCTCTTCAGCTTCAGTAATGTGCTTTCTTCTTGGTTCTTAGCAAACTGTCCTGCTTCCTACTTGTTAGGAGGATCCACCCAAATTTCTATCACCAAATGTATAAATTTATGGTCTTTTGACACAATATACCATTTATGAATATTTCTCCTTGAGAAGAGTATGCAGTCACCCATTTGATTAAAATCCAAAAAAGTGAAATACTAAACATATTTAGCACAGTGCTTTGATTTTTGTTATTTATTGACTTTTGACTCTGGAAGCAAGAGAAACTTGTTGAGCCAAGAGTGACTCTTTGCTCAGCTTCCCCGGCAGGCAAGCGACTGAGGAGTGAGCTGGGCTTGGGGCAGAGCGCTCAGTAGTGAAGGGGGTACTAGAAAGCTTGACCCGCTCCAACGTGCGCAGGGGACAGGAGACGGGAGAGCGAAAGCCTCCCAGGAGAGCAGCAGTGGGTGAGGCTGCCTTACCTGCCCCTTTCCTCTCCCATGAGCAAGGCCTCAGACCCCACCTGACCTCCAAGACGCTCCATGAACAGAAGCTTAGAAAAAACACAGGGTGGTGAGTTCAAGGTTCAAGATAACTGAGGAGCCCAGCATTGAACTTCAGACACAGCCCCCAGAAAGAGGCCACTTGGGACATGGACCCACCCTGCACAGGGACCAGGGTGGGAGACCAAGAGGCACGGGAAGAGGTGTCACTATCTTCTTTAGCTCAAAAAATAGACAAGTGCCTCCTTTTAAAAAATACCGACTCCATGTTAAGAATGTTCTTTACCCACATTGGTGGATCCGAGAAGGTGAAGGGAGGGCTTTTAATCCCACAAGGGGCAGTTCTGCCTCCTATCCACGGCCAGACTTGCTACGTGCTTTAGCCTCCAACCTTTGTGCCATCAAAACCGTCCTGGGTGTGGCCTGTCCTCTCTGACGGCACGCAGTGGCCTCCTTTCCGTCCTATTCTCAGTGTGTGCTGCGCGGGGCTGGCCGCTCTGTTTTCTTGAATGGCCTCCTTTGTGCCACTTCACTTCCGTGGCGTCCACTGCCCTGCTGCCCTCCTATTCCTGTCTCTGGCTCCTCCCTCCTCCTCCCCAGGACAGTCAATGCCGCCCTTCCTCCAGACTCCTCCTTTCTCCTGCTCCCTCCCACTGCACCACCCAGACCCAGAGGCCTCATCCCCTGGGGGAACTCCAAAGTGACACCCTGCCCGACTCCACCATCGCTGTTTACAGCACCAGGCTCCCTCCAGGGTCAGGACCTCACCTCCTGGAGTCTGACTTTGTGAGTGTTGCAAACCAAACATGCACACGGGTTTCATGATTCCCACCCTGCCACACACCACCTCCGCTTCTCCTCTGACACGATTATTCCTGTGCCCACGGGTACCCCCCCCCAACACACACTTGCAGTTTTAGGTCATCTAAAATTTGTCATCATAAATTCAATATTGCAAAGGATGTAGTTTTAGAAAGTTGTGGAAAATTACATGTAAAAACATTGCCATGAACTTCTGTCTGCAGCCACAAAGGCATAACAGGTGTCACTTTACCCTTGAGCAAGTAACTGTAAATCTGGGCAAAATATACGAAGCCAACAGTTTTTAAGCACTGGGCCACAAATAACTCTTGGCTGTGATCCTTGAAAGAAAGGAAACATATGCAGTGACCTCCAAGTTCCCCCTGGCTTTCTGCCGAGGGACATTTTTCCAAGCTTCTGCAGAGGTCATCGAAGCCCAAAGAGCAGTGGTTCCCCAGGCTGAGGAAGGATTGAATGGGCTTATTGGAGACGAACTTATCACTGGACTTAGGATAAACAACAGCATAAAATCAAGGAACTGCATAGGACTTGCTGTGTCATATTCATATAAGAAAAATGTTATTAGAAACACATTTCTTGATGAGATGACATACTTTACTCAATTATTAATCACCAGTTGATAAATATCATATATTATCAGAATAATTTTTTCTTCCTAGTTTTAATTTTTAGAAGCAAGAAGTACTAAAAATGTACTAACTTGAACAAATAACAATACAGACATGGATGTGTTTTTAAAAACTGCAATGCCACTCATTTTAAGTTACATTCTAGAAATCACAGGATGATCCATCACAAAGTTATTTATTAATGACCTCTCAGCTGACAAGCAGTGTGTGAAAACATACTAGGTTATTATGTATTAATCTTGTATACATCTACCTTACTAAATTCTCCAATCACTTCTAATAATTTATCTGTGAGTCTTTAGGTTTTCCATGTTAAGAAGGACATCACCCGTGTTTCAGTCAGCTTTTTTTTTTTTTTTTTGCTGTGATTAAAAGACCTGATGAGAATAATTGTAGGAGAGGGAAAGTTTATTTGGGTGCCCATGGTTTCTTGGGTCTCAGTCCGTAGACAGCAGGCTCCATTCCATGGGGGCCCCATGAGCAGAGCATCATGGCAGAGGTGTGGCAGAGGGAAGCTCACAGGAGGATCCGCAAGGAAAGAGAGAGAGAGAGAGGTGGGGGGGGAGAGAGGAGGGGGGGAGAGAGAGGAGGGGAGGGGGGAGAGAGAGAGG
>NW_026000037.1:2743995-2774233 GCF_001458135.2 Marmota marmota marmota
AGAGAGAGAGAGGGAGGGGGGGGAGAGAGAGAGAGAGAACATCACTAGCCAGATACAAAATACATATACTCTAAAGGCTCAACCCCAATGCCCACCTCCTCCAGCCACACCCCACCTGCCTTCAATTACTACTCAATTAATCCCAAGAGAGTCATTCACTGCCTGGGTTATGGCTCTCACAACTCAATCATTTCCCCTTTGAACCCTCTCACATGTGAGCTTTTAGGGACAACTCACATCCAAACCATAACAACCTGCCAGTTAGGACATCTTTATTTCTTCTTTTTCTCTCCTCTTCATAGTAGAAAATACTCCTATAGTTTTGCATTTGGAGCTCAAATGTAATACTGAATTGAAGTGATGCTGTTTGGTCCCTGTTTGTCCCAATGTTAAATGGGGCACCTCCAAACCTTCCCTTTATGATCCTGTGTATTGTAGGTTTTTCATACTTTTTGTCAAGTTTAAGAAGTTGCCTCTTATATCTAATTTAAAAAGACATTGATTTTTAAGTATGCCTTTACATTATGATCAAATGTTTTTCTCTGTTTATTGATAGGATGTAAACTGTTAACAGTAACATAGAATTATCTTTACAGACCTGGGATAAACTGAACTTGTCCAGAGTGTACTCTTCTTTTATTTTTTTTTTTTCATTTTTTAGTTTGTTCTAATTATGTAGTATACTCTTTACTAACTGATTAGGTTGGATTTGCTAATAATTTGCTCAGAAAATTTGTTTTTCTGATTTATTGTGGAAATGGACCTGTATAGTTTCATTTTTATAATTCCCTAACTTCACTTTAAAGCTTATTCTGACCTCTTAGAATAAGCTGATGGATGCCCCTCTTTGGTATTTATGAGGGAGTGCATGCAGGCCCCAAAGCCTCATGTCACCAGTTGATCCCTCTAGCTAGCTCATGCCTGCTTAACTCATGGAGATGGTGATGGCCAGAGTCATACTAAACCCAATGGATGGTTGATGACACAAAGCTTTTTGGGGGAGACTTGCTTGGGTTTGGATGCAGGGACAGGGTGGGGCGATGCATTGCCCCAGCACGTGGTTTGGTTGATCACAGAGCGGGGAGCGGGCTGACATCAGTCCTAAAGCAGGGCTTGGAGGCAGTCCACTGGACACTGGCTGACCCTTGTAATGTGAGGCTCACTCAGATTAGTTGGCTTTCAGATGTGTGTTCCCAGAAGGAAGCTGTCATTGATTAATTAGATAGGTTTAAATCCACGTTTCTAACAGTTATTTGACCCTGACTGAGTGTCCTACAATTCATTTCAGGTCTGAACTATTTGGTGTCTCACAGACCCCACAAACTGGATCCCACTAGGGCCCCACTCGGCCCCCAATGCAGACACCACTTACAAGTCCCGGGTCTGGGATAACACCAACTCTCAGAGCTTCTTCCTGATGTGACTGCACGTTAGGACCTCCTGTGACCTCCTTCAGGTCCTATCATATGCTAGGACGATTTGCACAACTCAGGAAAGCATTGTGCCTAAAGGACACAGCTCAGGAGCAATCGCATGGAAGAGGAGAGGGACGGTGGAAAGGGAGGCCGCAGAGCTCCGTGACCTTCCAGAGGAACCTGGAGATGCCATTCTCCCAGACACTCACATGTGTGCTAGACCCGCCACTCCCCAAGCTCCTTGTCAAGAGTTTTTATTGAGGCTTCACTACATAAGCAGAATGGATGAAATCCCAGTCCTGATGGAGCTGGGTCTCCAGTTCCCCTCTTCTCCTGCAAGTTCCAACCTCCAAGCCCTGTGTGGTCAGCCCTTCCCTTGGAAGGCTCTGCGGCCCTACCACAAATCACAATGGAAGGGTCAGTTCACAACGGAGGCAGGAAGGCCGGTTATAAATAGTAAAAGAAACATCTATGGCTCAAGAATTTCCAAGGGTTTTTGAAGCTCTGTGCCAGGAACGCAGGGCAAAGACCAAATCTGTGATTTTTATTATATCATGCCTGGCTGTAGCCACATTCCGTAAAACAATCGATAACTTCCCCCTGATACAGTGGCTTTAGAAATTCTCAGTTTTCTCTTTTTGTCTCCCCTTAAAAGCTGCCTGTGAGACCACCGGGAACCGTCTGGCTCCCTCGTGCTTGCTGATTCCTCTTGGAAGTGTGGATTCATTTGCAGAAATCTGATTTCCATTGAGCTCCGGTCAGTTATGATTTTCCTCTCTTTGGGTTTTTGAGTATTTGTTGTGGCCTCCACTGGGACAATAGTTATGTGGAATCTTTTGGTAACATTAGATGGCTCAGAAAGCAGGTAAAATGAATGTATTAAAGAGACTGCTCTCTGGAAAACTCCCCAGGTCTATCAAAGAAATAAAGTGACAGGAGAGACACGAATTGATCATCTTCTCTGCAATCCTAGGAAAGAGTCCTTCCTAGTGTCTGCTTACCAGGAAGGACGAGGGTGCAGCTGTGACAGAGGGCCTTTCGGACCAGTTCCTCTGTTCCATTTGAAGTTATTCCTTGTTATTTTAATCTCATGCATTTTACAGCTGGATGGTTCCCAGTGTCTCTTTTTCAGAATTTGGGGCCAAATCCTGAATATTTCCATGAATTTATTTTTCTGCACATGAGGGGTCTTTGTTTAAAGACTTGAGTTATTGCAGCCTGCAAAGATTAATGATCTGCTAACGTGTTTCTCCTAGCTTCCCTGTGAAGCGTTCCCTTATATGTTCAGCATGAGATAATCCAAGGAAAACAAAAACATACAAGAGTAGAGTTCAGATAAATAGTCAGACAAGAGGGAAAGAAAGGCTGCAGATTAAGTGAAAAAGTAGTCATCAAATTCTGAAGGAAAAAAAAAAAAACATCGAATGACTTTATACAAAGGCCACTATCTAGTCTATCTAATTTGCTAGTATAGTAAACAAGACTAGAAAAAGTCCTGATTTTCTTATAGCATAATTCAGATTTGATTGACTTTTATAAAGTTCCCCTGGTTATAATCTTTTTTTTTCTTTCTTTTTAACCAGGGATTGAACACAGGGGCATTTAACCACTGAGCCTCAACTCCAGCCCTTTTTTTATATTTTATTTAAAGAAAGGATCTTGCTGAGTTGCTAAGTGCCTCGCTAAGTTGCTGAGGCTGCTTTGAACTCGTGATCGTCCTGCCTCAGCCTCCCGAGTCGCTGGGCTGATAGGTGTGCACCACCACGCCTGGCCCTGGTTATAATCTTATAGGAACAAAATAAGTGAGCAAAAACAATGCAGCAAATCAAGTCAGCTATTTACAACCAGGCTCAGGGTGCAGCACATCTGAAGGACAGGTGGAGTTTGGGTGCAAGGTACCAGGTTAACATGCATGTTGGGCTGAGGGTCCCACATAGCCAAGCATTAGGGAACGATACCCAGCAAAGAGCTGTGGGACTTCTCCATGGCCTAGCTCTCGCTGGGAAGATCTCTGCTGGTCTCCACAGAGCTGAGCCCAGGAGGCAGCTCCGGCTGGGCGGAGCCAAGGGCAGGTGTGGGCTGCTGGCACCTTGGAGCTTGGGTGGTGTTGGTACCAGAGCCAGGAGTGGTTGCCACGTCTTTAAAGTACATATTCGGTTGCTCACTGAAGTCTGTATGCCATTGTTCACATACAGGCAGAAGGTTCATTTCGGTTTTAAAAATGTGATTCGCACAATGGAATATTACTCAGCAATAAAAGAGAATACAATCATGGTGTTTGCAGGTAAATGGATGGAGTTAGAGAAGATAATACTAAGAGAAGTTAGCCAATCCCAAAAAAACAAATGCCAAATGTTTTCTTTGATGTAAGGAGGCTGATTCACAGTGAGATCGGGAGCTACAGCATGGGAGGGTTAGATGAACTCTAGATAGGGCAGAAGGGTTGGTGGGGAAGGGAGGGGGCATGGGGTTATTAATGATGGCTGAATGTGATGATCATCATTATCTAAAAACACAGGTATGAAGACACAAATTGTTGTGAATATACTATGTATACAACCAGAGATATGAAAAATTATGCTCTATATGTGTAATAAGATTGTGATGCATCCACTGTCATGTATAAATAAAAAACCAACCAAACAATCAACGTGATTCGCAGTGAGTCTGATGCCTGTGGCTGACATCCAAAGGACAGAGCTGTCACAGTTTTCAGACACAGGTTGATGTACTTGTCACTGATTGACTAAGTACACTTAGAGCCCTTCTGTTTACTTGCCATGATAGCTATGAAACAATCCCCTTTATTCCGGGAGCGTGGGCTTTTAATTTTTATAGGTTGGAGGTTATCTATCCTTTGGAAGTGCAAGAAGACAGACAGTTAAAGTGCCTGTGCCTGAAGTGTCCTGGGGGGTTGGGGGGGATCTGTTTAGCTGTCGCATTAGCCCTTAGTCATTCTAGGGCTGTTCTGGCTTTTTATTTCTTCTCAATTCTGGTTGGGTACCCTATAGGTTTCTAAGTATTTGTCCATTTTGAATAGATTTTCAAATTGATCTCTGGTATTTGTTGAGAATATTTTCCTGTTATCTTTTATTTTTTGCTCCTTCTTTAGTCACGGCTGCTTTCCATGCACAATTCTTCTGTTTTTTGGTTTTTTATTTTTGATTTTGTCTTTATTAATCTGGACAAGAATTTGTATGTTTGATTCTTATTTTTTTCCAGAAAATCAACTTCTGGTTTTGTTGATCTACTCTATCGTATTTTTGTTATTCTATTGTATAGTTTTATTTTGTTGTTATGGTTTTTGATATGAGGTGTCCCCAAAAAGCTCATGTGTGAGACAATGTAAGAAGGTTAGAGGTGGAATGATCCGGTTAGGAGAGCCTTCCTTAACCCAATCGGTGAATTAATCCCCTAATGGGATTAACTGGGTGGTGACTGCAGCAGGTGGGTGTGGCTGGAGCAGGTGGGGCACTGGAGTGTGCCTTGGGGTTTGTATTTGGTTCTTGGAGAATGAAGCCTTTGTCTGCTTCATGTCCTGATCGGCTCTCCCCCTCCACAGGCTCCGCCAGGATGTGTGCCTCACCTCCGCCCAGCGCAATGCAGTGGGCCATGGGTGGACTGAGACCTTTGGAACCCTGAGCCCCAAATGAACTTTTCCTTTTCTAATTGTTCTGTCAAGTCTTTTGGTCACAGGAGTGAAAAACCTGACTAAAACTGTGGCCATTTAAAAATTTTCTCTCTTCTACGATTCTTAGATATATTTTGTTTCTAATTTCTGACATTGTAAATTAGACACTTAGACCTTTATTTTTCAGTCTCTCTTTACATCTCATGTTTGTATTTTAAAAAATGACACCCCCTAAAAGGATGACTTAGCAGCATGTACATTTTGAGGTGTAATGTTAAGTCATCATATACTGTGGCTCTCTTAAAATCCATTTGATTTCTTTCTAGCTCATGAATCATTCGGCAATTTTTCAAACTTTCTAAGTATAGGCTCTGACCACAGAGTGAAAATTTAGAATTTAATAAGAAAAATTATCCTATACTTAGAAAGTGAACTGTCAGAAATACACAACAGGGTAAAACCCGCGAGAACCAGCAGGAACGTTTTATATGAATGTGTGAAAGATGAGGCAAAGGCTAACAGGTGGTGTGAATAAAGAATCTGCGAACTGCAGAACTGAAGGATCAGTCTGAGGAACTTTCCAGAAAGAATCAGAAAAGGATTCATGAAGGGAACACTTAAAGAAAAGTCAAATGATGCGTGGGAGAGAAGCAAATGTAAACATTCTTAGTAACATTTCCAGAAAGGAAAATAAATAATCGGAGAGAAGGAAATATTCCAAGAAATAATAATTATGTGTTTTCCCAAGTGAATAAAAGACTGGAGATCTCAGGATGAAAGGATCCGTGGAATACAACAGAGGAGAGAGCGGGGAAGACTGCATCTGAACACATTTTAGCGATTTAAGAATAACAGAGACAAAAAAAAAAAATTCCAAAACTTAAAGAAGGGTTCAGATTGAACCCAGGAGCCTCACAGCTGGCCGGGACCCTGTGTCCGACATCGAGGGAGTGGGAACTCACTAAGGGCAGGTCTAAGAGGAGGCGCTGAACTTTCCAGGGAGCAGAAAAAGAAGATGTGTTCCCATGTCTGTATCTAAGCAGTGGGATACTAGTGAGCGCTTGGGGTTGCTCTCACTTGAAGAAATATCTTCTGGCTCCTCCTGGGCCTCGTTCGCGAGTGGGCTGGGCTCTGACTCGCTGCCCTTCCCTCTCTAGCTGTGGCCTCATGCTCAGCCCGCCCAAGGCACGTGCCTGCGGCTGCCTGCCGGGCCTCCCCCCCATACCTCCACGTAGGTAGACAGCTGGGAGACAGACAGACTCAGCGAGGGAGAAGTACAGACACACAGAGAACCGGAGTAAAAATAAAAATAGCACACAGCAGAGTTGAGGCAGCAAGACTGAAAATGGAGATGAAAGGAAAAGTCAGCGCTCTGGCAGCCATGGTGAAGTCACGGGGACAGGCCCCTCGTGTGTCTGGTGGCCTTGGCTGTTCAGGCCCCAGGTCCACTGAGCATCCCTCAGGGTACCTGTGAGTGTGCGCCGGTGTTCTGCATTGATGACTTGGGAAGGGTCCCTGGGTCGGCCTGTGATGGGTCTAAGTGTGCATGGGGTGGCTCTGACAGTTTGCGGCATCAGGCAGAGTTAGTGAGGAGGACTGTGGAAATCACAGCTGAGCGCAGGGCGGCTGTGGAGGAAGCTGAGTTCTAGAACCCTGCTCTGTCACCCCAGGGGCTCCTTCCCTGTGCAGAGGACTGCTGGGTGGATTGTGCTCAGCCATTTCATTTTGTAAAAGTAGTGGTACTTGACTAATTCTTAATTACTGTCAGAACGCTGTACTCTACCAAGTCATTGGGAGGGGAAGGAAGGAAGGAAGGAAGGAAGGAAGGAAGGAAGGAAGGAAGGAAGGAAGGAAGGAAGGAAGGAAGGAAGGAAGGAAGGAAGGAGGGAGGGAGGGAGGGAGGGAGGGAGGGAAAGAAAGAAAGAACCTCCTTAAGTCATCTGGGCCCTGCAGGGTCTGACTCCAGGGCAGCCACGGATCACAAGTGCTCCCCTCTGTCTGTTGGAAACGTGCTAAACCTGTCCATTCCCAGTGCCCGAGGCTGCAGGGATTTCCAGCCACGTGTGCTGACATCTTGAGAATATCACAGATAGATGAGGATTTCAAATATTTAAAATTTGGGGAAGTTTATCTATTTAATAATTTTAATCCATATGGTAGATGATTGTATTCTTCTTGCAAAAGTATTTTTAAGCTACCTAAAAATTTTTCAAATGACCATCCCTGATCCAAAGTCCTCATGGAAAAAACTAGCTCACTTTCTCATTATTTCTATGTATAGATTGAACCATATGAAATTACTTTCTTTGTGAATTAAATACAGCTGAATATCAGCAACTTTGTATGGTTTGACCTAATGTTTTTATTTTCAAATGTGTAAATTCTATTCAATTCCAGTTACCTAATGGACTTTTAAGTTTTCAGCTGTTTTAGAAAACAATTCTTTTAAATTAATCAATGATAGGCATAGATTATGTAGTTATTTTCCCAATAAGAAACTTTTGTGTTGTTTTACTTTTTATTTTTGCTGTATACATACTTTCCTAAGCACCTGAGTGAGTGTCTCCACAAGGTAAACCCCAGGAGTCACAGTACCAGCGCCTAAAGAACACACATTCTTTTGACTGCTTACTGCCTATTTGTCATAGCAGCACAATGTGACCTGGATTTTCTGCCATCTTAATGTTGATACTTTCCCATTTAATTTCTTGTCATCTTCAATGATGGTTGTTTGCCTATTTTAATTTGTGCTCTGGGTGCTACTAATGATATTAAGCATATAGATTGACTCCTTGACATCAGCTTCCTGTAAGTTGTGCAGAAAAAAAGTATTCTCTTCCCCCAAGAAATCCAAGTCACTTAATGTGAACATTTGCTAAATATCCCAAACCCTTCCAAATGAGAGGGAAATGACTCCTATACACAATGCCATTACTTTTACAGATGACTTAAGATGCTGAATTCTTGGTAAGTGCTATTCTCAAGCCCCCATCCCCTCTTTCAAAAAGGAGAGTTACAATGTATTAACTCAGTTTGAGGTCTTAAGTGCATTTCCTAAAAATGACTTATTTTTATTTTAAGTAAAGCATTTTCATTCCAGGCCAGAATATGATTATTGGGTTTCACACCTGCCCTGTATTCATTTTAAAATGAAGCTTTTATGAATTTTGATAACTTTCCTGGAAGTGCGTTCCTGTGGAGACTCACACAGCTTTGTCTCAAATCACTTGCTGGGACAGGCTTGGCCTTCTCCTGGAGCTGGACAGGTGTGCCAGCTGTGCTCCTGGGATCTAGAACATTCCATCACAAGCATACACTCTTTGTGGGTCCAAATACGGGAGGGAGTTTCAGATTTATACCTGAGCCCAGGTTGCTGAACTGGGCCGAGGAAATGGAGTAAGAGTGACCTTTAGTGGCCACTTGGAGTAATCACAGAGGCATGAAGTTGATTTCTCGAGGGGATGCAAGGTCGATTCCCTTTGCATGACTACTTAAAGTAGGAGCATAATAAGTTAGAACCGACTGACCATGAAACTCCCATTTGACTTTTCAAATTCACTCTAATCTAGAAGATCAAAACCTTGCGAGTCAGTGTTCAGACCCCTGAGAAGGTGCCCTCCTAATTGGTAAAGGGAAATCTAGTCACGCCTGTTAATGTGACTGAGGAGCTTTAATGCCTAAATCCCCCACACAAATAGACTCGGGAAACTACCATTTAATTGAAGCAAAACCCCTTTGCTTTCCATGATTGATAAAAGCCACCTGGTCGTCCTTTGAACCTCAGAGCTAAGCAGAAGGGAGAGGAATTATTTGTCAGGACCGCATCTGATCTCAGGAAAGGGGGTCGCTCCTACTTTCAGTGAAAGTCACCATGGATGGGAATTAAATGTTCAGAACATGCTTTTTCCTTGTGTTAAGGGACATCAGTATCTCCTTCTGTGATTCCACCTTAAGGTGTACAGAACCTCTCCATAATGAAGTCGTTCCCTCATTTTATAACAGACGTGTTGGTTTTTTGAACCCTCAATGTCTCTCGAGTGTAAGAAACTCATAGTCTAGGACAGGTCAAGATACAGATGAATTTCTGCAATAGACCTGTTACAATCATGGTGTAACCTTTATCCCCAGTAAGGACTTTCAGCATTATATAAAACCTATACGTTCATGTAAATGTTTTTCAAAATATTGTGCTTTGACTTCACAAGTTGTAATATTATTCCTTAGTATATTTATTATTTTCTAAAACATTTTTATGATAGAATCCATTATTGTGCATGATGTGTTTTTTTTTCAATAAGGGGAGACCAGCAGAGTTTTAAATTTTTAAGAGAGAATCAAAGTTTCTGAGTGAGGGTCTCTAAGGTGACCCCTTCTAAAACCACATGACTTACAAAGGACAAAAAGCTGAATAAAGCAATGTAGATTGGTGATAAGACCATCAGGTCTAGAAAAAGGAAGCCCATCCCCTTTTTTCAAGTTTCAGTTGAGATACCAGTTTGCCCCCAGGTATTTGCCAAATTGATATGATTTGAATGAGGTAATAATGTAATTTCTTTGAAATTTATTATAATAGTATATTCCCACCTTATATTAGCAATTCCAGATAATTATTTCTTAAATATTGAATAGATCACTGAAGTCTCAGGCATCTTCTTGACCCCATGTGTATATTTGTATATGTTCATAAGGGTCTGACTCAGCACTTACATGAGCTCACATGGACAGGAGCTCCATTCAGTAGCGGCCCTGACCTTCCTCTCTGCTTCCAGACTGGCAGTGGGTCAGTTCAGCCTGACTGGACTGGAGAGTGTGGAGTCAGAGAATGACCCTCACCAGCACTGTCAATGACTGTCAGTGACTGTCCAGTTGCATCATTTTGAAATGTATGCATTTTATTGCGTATAAAATTTACATTAACAAAGTTGATTTAAATGAAACCAAGCAAAAATTAACTCTAGACGTTTTGGTCAGCCCATGTGAAATAATCTTTTTCAGCATGATACATCGGACTGTTTTCTTTTACAATTTGTGTTTGCTTTTTGTGTTCAAAATGGCTACCTTTTCCAGAATTTAGTTATCTATGGCAGCTGTCAGGGACACTGTGAGGATATCCCCCCTGTTTAAAAAGATGAAATGACAAGAAATGCACTCCTTATCTATAGGCAATGTTAATGTACTGTATATTTCAAAAGCTAGAAGAAAGAATTTTGAAAGTTTTCTCTATAAAAAATGATGTTTGAGGAAATACATATATTTAGCTTGATTTAAATACTACAGAATGTATAAATACATGGGGACCTTACGTGTATAGAAACCTCTCATGGTATCCCATGAATGCATGCCATTTCTGTTTTTAATGTATCAGTTAAAAATTAATTTAGTTCAAATTAAATTTTAAAAGCATAAAAATAAAGTGAAAGGTATGTTATGGCCAATTAAAAAAGGAAATCCACCTTTTAAGTCCCATTTTTAGTTAGTTTTTAAGTATTTTTTATTCTAATTTGTTATATGTGACAGCAGCTTGCATTACAATTCATACTGGACCTGTAGAGCACAGTTTTTCATCTGTCGGCTTGTAGCTTTAGTTACTTTTAATAAACCTGGTATCAGTCAAACACCCTCCAGTCTCCATATCTGAAAGAAAAAGTGCAAGCTCGGGTTTGAGGACTTAGCAGCCGGTTGTGGGCTTCCACCGGGTTGTGACCCTCTGAGGAGACCTACCTGTGAGCAGGGCTACTAGAATGGAGCTTTCCAATGATGGAGACACAATGTCGCAAAGGTTGAGGTTGGCTGCCGTGATATGTCCTCCTAATCGCAGTGCATGATTTTGCACAATGTAATTTTAGGGTAATGTGTGTAAAGTTTGCAGCAGAAAATCTGCTTTTAACTCTTGCCACCCTGACCCTTTCCAGCAGTAGTGTGTATTTGCTCGTTGGGGGTTTAGCATCCTATGAGGAAGTGATTCATAGTTATATTCCTGATAAAAGTCAGACGCGTCTTTACACACTGCAGTCAAGATTCACTGAGGAAACCCGCGTCAGGGTGGAGCAGAGACACCCTTCAAAACAGCCGTTGTCAGGGAACACGGCCCTGTGTGGACACGAGACTCCTGATTTCTTGTCACCTTGCGTCTGAATTATTCACCTGTGTCCCTGCCCCTGTATCCTTGGCCTGCCGCCTTTCTCGTTGTTAGACTGTAGGACCTAATGTTTCAAAATGCAGAATACTCAAGATCTTTTAACGTGATGGGCACCGACAGAGCTCACAGCCCCATGTCACTTAGTAACAGCCGCCTCGGGCAAACACGGCTGCACCCGAGAGAACCAGAATGGAGTCGCGGGTAGAATCTCCTCACATGTGAGTTCATTTCATTTTCTGTCATAGACCTGGCCTTTGTTCTAACCACAGGTTGCTTGCTTATTAATTGATTATGGGGGGATGGAGGCGGCTCTGTTGGCCCCTCCTCTTTCTCGAGCCCTTCACAATGTCAGGAAGGTGCACTGAAGGGCAGCAGCCCAGAGTGGACCCCTGGTCCTCCTCCCTGCCCTGTGGCCGCAGGTCTCTGTTCTGCCCACGGTTTCCGTGGTCCCCGGATGCCAGCTGATCACCAGCAGCACAATGGTGTGTAAGGCAGGGATTTCCTCTGGGAACGTTTGAACTTCTGCGTAACTTCCGTGAGGCTCGTGAGAGGCCCACCTCCACAGTGGTACCGTGAGGCCTAGAAAGCTCTGGAATGAAGATGGAGGCCGGCCTTCCTGTCAGAGCCCAGGTGTGAAGGTCCCTGCCTCTCTCGGCTGCTCAGCGAGTTCCCTGGCACAGTCTCCATGAGCTACCCCTTCGATTCATGGAGGAAGCCTGACGGTGTTGCTCGGGGGCTCCATGACACCTGTCACCTGTGTGCTCATCAGAACCAGTGCCTGCCGGAACCCAGTGGGCGCTCCTCCTCTAAGCTGTCCAAGAAGGGAACGTGTTTGAACTCTTCCTCCTTCATCACCCAAGGCTGTGTTGCTTTAGAAAGCTAACGTCTCTCCAGATTCCCGCTCTCACCAGGACCAGCCAAAACACACAGCCCCAAACCACTTACTCCCCAACTCCCTCATTTTCTGATCTACAGCTGTTATTGTAGGAACTGGATCTATCAAGAAATTGCCTCTGGTGTCATCAGGGATATCATGACTCCTTGTGCAATAGCTTGCAAACAGTGGCTTGAGACAATGGTACTGAAGGAAACGCACCAAGCCGTGGCCTCTCTACGTGGTCACAGTGGATGTTTGGCTGGGCTGGCTTCCCAGAGACAGAGAGAGAGAGAAGTCTGAGTTAAAGATGACATCGACACTGAGGGAGATGAAGAGGAGATTTGCTTTTGGTCTTTGGCCTCGGGCATTCCTGAAGTCAAATCTCAGCTTATCTAATTAGCATGGGACCTTGTACAAAATAGTATCATCTTCATCTCAGTTTCTCCATCCATAAAATAAGGAAGATGATTGTAAGCGCTTTACTAGGCTGTGGTGACCCAGGAAAGGAGCTTGGCAAGCATGTGCTGAGATAGTGAATCGAAATCTGATGCTTGTGAACGAGCCAGCCAAGCCCCTGGTGAGTGGTTGATTTCCCTTCCTTGTTGATGTCCCCATGGTATTTGTGGTCATTCCTTGTTTTCCTGGTCTCAGGACAAAATGCCAAGGTAGGTCTCGTGTCCACATGATCAGCACTCCATGGTAGAAGTTGCCATTGGCACTTACTGCTAAAACCAGAGCCCCAACGAGACTCCTTAGCCTGCTCAGAAGGCCCTCAATTCCACAGTGGCCAGGAGGAGGGCCCATTCTAATGCTCCCATTGGACAGTCCAATTAGAGGACGGTGAGTGTGCTCGAGAGTGTGTGCTACCCTGGAGCTGCCCCAAGGACACAGGTCACAAGAGGGTGGGACACAAGTCTCCCAGCCTCAGCAGCTTAGCAAGGCCCTGAGCAAATTAGTGAGACCCTGCCTCTAAATAAAACATAAAAAAATGTTTTTAAAAAAGTCCGGGGATGTGGCTCAGTGGTTAAGCACCCTGGGTTCAATCCCCAGTACCAAGAAAAATGAAAATAAAAAATCAAATACCTGGCCCAGTCTAAAGGCAGGTTAACTCTTCAGCACTCCAGGAGAGACGCACAGAGCTCAGCTTTTTAAATGACAACAGGACAGTGTGATAAAGTGAAAGTAAGAATTCTGAAAATAATAAGGTGGATATCATTTATAAGATGCCTGACCAACTCAGAATTCAAATCCTGTATTTTTTCTTTAAACCATTTTAATGAGACAGATAAAAGAAAGCACATTTACTCTAGAGTCTACGAATTAAAGAGTTTCTTAACCTATTTGGTACAATATGTCCTTGACTTTTCCTGTTAGAGTGAAAGCTGTATCTTGGTGCAGCGATTTCCTGGAGAGTCCAGGGCTGTCTCCATCCTCTGCTCAGGGTGGGCAGGTGGACGGCTGAAGCAGTGTCCGCACGGAGCTCACCTTTCAAGCTCTTTGACAGGTCAGATGGGAAGTCACTCGAGACTGGCTCCCGCTGACGATGCCACCACTGAACCGTTCTCTTCTTTCTGAAATACTTTACGAACACCGCCCACCTAAGTATTACTTCTCAAGCCCTTCTGTCTTTTAGCCACTACTCGTGATACTTCAAAAATGACTCAACAGGAACACTTCGAGGAAAAGCTGTGTGGCTCGACGCAGCAGGGCCTCCCTGTCCGTCCTTCCTTGGCTGTCTCACAGAAGCACCAGGCAATAGCATGGTCACATGCCACAGTTACCGTGGCCTCTCATCTCTAAGCCCTCAAGTGTTCTTTTCAAGGAATCCTTTAAATTTACCTAGACATGATATGGAAGGGCTTTTCCCCACTGTCCTTTGGAATTCTTGGTCACAAATGAAAGTGACACGGATGGCTTGAAATAAATGTCAGGGTAAGAAGAGGCTCCACTCTGCAAAATCTCGCCCACAGCCACAGGACACAGAGGACAGGATCAGCATCTCTAGTGACAGGCTGTTCTGAAGACAGTGTGTGTGTGCACGCGTGGATATGCATTAACACACTCTCACACCTGGGTGTTTTCGATGTCTGCTGTGGACTCTACTTTGAATGAGAGGAGAGGATCCATGGGATGCCACACAGAAGTTCAGAACAGGACCCCCATGGGAGCAGAAGAAGGGAGGGCGGGAGGGAGTGACAGAGAATGCTGTGGGAATCAGGGTCCCCAGAGGGATGCTATGGTTTGGATGTGAGGGGTCCCCCAAAAGCTCAGGTGTGCAACAATGCAAGAAGGTTCAGAGGAGAAATGATTGGGTTGTGAGAACTTTAATCCCCGATGGGATGAGCTGAGTGGTAACTGAAGACAAGTAGGCTGCGGTGGAGGAGGTGGGGCCCTGGGGTGTGGCTTTGGGGTACTTGGTGAGCTGAGCTTAGTCTGTCTCTCTGCTACCTGATCAGTATGTGGGCTGCTTCCCTCTGCTACACTCTCCTACCATGATGTCCTGCCTCACCTAGAGCCCCGAGGAATAGAGCCTGCTCTCTGTAGACTGAGACATCTGAAACCATGAGCCTTAAATATACTTTTTCTCCTCTAAAATTGTTCTTGTTGGGCCTTTTAGTCACAGCAGTGAAAAAGCAGACTAAAATAAGGGGTTGTGTAGGTCAAAGGTTTGTGAGGATTGAAGGGAAAACAGCTTCGACTTGCAGTTTGCCTTGGGACATTGATTCTTCGTGGATCCAAGACTTGTTGATTTTAGTTTTTATTGACTTTTTTCCTGTGCAGATGGGAGTGATAACTTCTAATATCTTACATGCCAGACCAGACCCAGAAGTTCTTCATTACTTGTGGCAGAATTTTAAAATAGCCTAAATATCTACCAATAGGGGTATTTTTAATAGATTATGATTGTATAGATACGCAACAGAGAGAGGTTAAGGAATCTGTCTTACATGGTCAGTTGGTCAGTTCTGAGGTTGACCTTTCTCTACACCTGTCAGTAAGGGTTTCCTGGGTGCTCAGGGAAAACTCGGAGTCCTGGACCAGAATTGGAGTCCCGGGTTGTTCTCCAACAGCAGGGAATGGCTCCGTGCACACAGGCTCTCTTGTCCTGGAAGTCACAGTAGCATCGGGGTTGGGTCCCTGTGAATGCTGCACACATAGTAGGGTTGAATCCTGGCTTATGAATTCCAAACTTAGAGCACCCAGATATTTGACAATCAGCTGCAAATAAATCTGCTCTGCCTTTGCATTAGTCAGGGTTCTCCAGAGGAACAGAATCAACAGGAAGGATAATTATAAGAGGGGGATTTATTAGGTTGGCTTATGCGACCAGAAGCTGGATAGTCCACAGTGGCCATCTGCGGGCTGGAGAGCTGGAGGAACCTGTAGCTGCGCAGGCCAAGAGGCTGAAGCCCCAGAGCAAGAGGGATCAACGGTTCTACCCTAGTCTGAGACCCAAGGCTTCTAGAAACTCCCTGGAGAATCACTGGCGGAGTCCACTTTGGAAGAGTAAGAAAGGGGAGTCCGATATCCTCGGAGGATGGCAGCAGCAATTGAGAATCCGTCCAAGAAGAACTGAGCTTGCATCTGCTGCTGCTGTCTTGTTCTTCCAACCTCCATTCCATCCAAGCCACCATCATATTGGACAGTGCAGCCCACGCTTAGGGAGGGTCTCCATTTCAGTTGGCTATTCCACATGCCAATCATTCCTTGACACACCCAGGAGCCTCTTAACCATCGGAATCTCTTAATACAATCAAGTTGACAATTCAAATGAACCATTACAGCCATGGAGAGATACTATCTTTATTTTTCTGCACAGTAAAGGAATCTACCTGCCTTCTGCCTAGGAGGGATTTATTATCTATATTCTTCAAGGCTGTTGACTGTACAAACATTCTTCTAAAGGCAGCCTAGAACATAGCAGCCAGTGCCTTTATTGATAAGATTTGCAGGTGCCAAGAGAGAAACATGGGGAATGATCTCAGGATCTGAAAGGAATGCTCCCCATCTCTCTCTGTTTCTTCTGGTATCTCAATCCTGCTTGGTGTTAATGACTTCCCTGTTTCCTTTTATGTTAAATATGCTTGACAATAGTGCTATTAAGAGTTGAATTGGCTGCTGGCTGCTATGGTGCAGGCCTATAATCCAGAAGTTTGCAGGGCTGAGGCAGGAGGATCTCAAGTTCAAAGCCAGCCTCAGCAACTTAGCGAGGCCCTTAGCAACTTAGTGAAACCCTGTCTCAAAATTAAGAAATAAAAAGGGCTGGGGATGTGATTCAGTGGTTAAGCCCCTCATGGGTTCAATCCCTCCTCTCCCACCCCCTGAAAAAGAATTGAATTGGTGAGAACACTAGAAGAATGCCAGACCCAGCTGAAGTCTAAAAACATTAACTGGTGTCATGATCATGAATTCTGTTTACCCACTGAATATGAAGGAAACGAAGCTGTGGAATCGTATCCAAGATGTGCTTTAAGGGAAAAACCAAAAAGGCAAGACATTATAGAAATACTACTATATGTCTAAAATAAAAATATTTTTAAGATGTAAACATCTAAAGACTCACATTTACAGATGTGCATTTCCTGGGCCTTGGTTGCCTCTAGAATGTTCACAGAGTGGTAATCAGAATTGCCTCCAGGGAGAAGAGCTCCTGGCTGGGAGGTGGGGTAGATAGAATGCACACTTCCCTCTCTACCCTTTGGCAACTCTTGAAGCATTGTACTATGTGGCTGTATTAACTATTTTTTTTTTTTTAGAAAATTAACTAAGTAAAACTCAACTGTTTATGTGTTGAGATTCATCTGTTGTGAAAACAAATACAGGTTATTAAAACACCAGTCATTTGTGTAATGTAGAGCTTGAGTTGATTACACAGAATTTTGACTCCAGCAGGCCTGCAGTGCAGTACGGGTACCCAGAGGGACCATACCAGGGTGTGCACTTGGCGACTTCAAGTTGCAGCCACCTGGTTGACGCAATCGGTGGCTTTCGTCCTGTGGAATTACCTCATTAAGCTTTCTTTGAAATTTATGTTTTATCCTTTTCCAGACTTCAAAATCTATATGCCAAAGAAAACAAGAACTTTCTAAAAGGCTCTACTGAATTTCCTGTGCATTTGTGAATGTTTGTGGTTTTTATCATCAAACCACAAAAAAAGCAGGATGAAGACACGGAGGCCTCACGGTGATGGCGAGCACGCCGTGTTAATTATGGAGGCTCAGCAGAGCCCAGCAGGCTCAGATGGAACTGGCAATGTATTGTTATTTTCCAGAAGACCAGCCAAGTGCTACGGGGACGCCCATCATCTCCCCTCCACCTGTTTCCCTCTGCCTCAATTACTCATCAAGACTTTGGCAATTTCACTCTGGATTTATGGGAATTGGAGAGGAGGCTGATAGACGGCCACCTCTGTGCTTTTCCTGTGGCTGCCGTTCTCCTAAGTTCTCATTCTGAAGTGCGTGATTGCTGGTCTCTGCCTAGCGTGCAAAATCTAACCCTTGTGATGTGGCTGCTCTCAGAAAAATATTGTGCTGAGAAGAAGCCAGGAATCCTTAATGCCGATATATGACTTTTGTAAGTCACGGCATGTTCCGAAATACTGCAAGAATATGTTCTGCTATCTGCAACTTGCAATAGACCTAGTATCAGCTTTAGGTCAGTCTTTGCCCACCCCTTACATGGCAACACCCATGGACACTGTCCTGGGAAAACTTGGGTTTGAACCTGGAGTTCCCTCCTCTATTTGCTGAGTAAGCTTAGAAATGCTCACTTTCCTGAGCATCATTTTTTCTAAGAGAGTTAGGGTTTATATAATAACCCATATCAGCCAGAGTACTGGACGGAAAGAGAAGGGGTCTTGAGTAGCGTGAAGAGAGTTTAATGAAGTGGTCACCTGAGGGCTGCGGACAGGCTATAGAAAAAGCAGCAAGACAGAGGGGAAGGACCCGGATCAGCACCTCCAGAAAGTACCCGAGAGCCAGCAAGGACTGGGCAGAGGAGACAGCGGCTCAGCGGAGCTGAAAAAGGACAGAGAGAATATGTGCAGGGTTACAGAAACATGCGGGGTGCACGATTATCAGTTTAAAAAAATGAAAGCATTCACAGAATGCGTTTTGTGAAGATGTCAATGTATAGACCAGAGACCCTGCACCTACTAGAAGGAAAATAGGCCCAACTCCCCAACAGGTCGGCTTAGGAAGCAACATCCTCGGCATGACTGTTGAGGGCCACAGCCGAGTCGGGATGACGCATGGCATTTTTGCCAGAAGTAGTGGTTGAGAGGTGACGCCAGTGAGCCATTAAGATGATGACTTTTGAGTTCTCGCGGAGTTCCCGTTGAGCTCTCGCAGGGATTCCTGAAGAGTTCGCGTTGGTTGGTGAAGTTCCAGTGGTGGGAGTTCCGGTTGGTGTGGGGTGTGTTCCTGAAGGAGCCGCGTGGGTGGCGTTCTGGAGAGTTCCCAGGGAGTGTGCGTGGAATGCTGTGGGAGTTCGGAAATAAAATTTGTTCCTGCTTGAGTGGCTCGTGATTTGTGCCCAGCCAGACTGCGGCACAAGAGTCCTAAAGCACAAGAAGTAAAATCAAGAATCAACAAGTGGGATGGTATCAGTCTACAAAGCTTCTTCACAGCCAAGGAAATAGCCAAGAATGTGAAGAGAGCACCTGCAGAATGGAGAAGATCTTTGCCACCTGCCCCTCAGACAGAGCATTAATCTCCAGGATATAAAAGAACTTCAAACCTTAACACCAAAAACACAAGTAACCCAATCAATAAATGGGCAAAGGAACCGAACAGACACTTCAAAGAAGAAGAAATGCACACAGTCAACAAATATATTAATAAATGTTCAACATCTCTAGCAAAAACCCTGAGAATATTTAAGACAGAGAGACAGAGAGAGAAATTGTGTCTGCACTGACCACATCCGTCTTTTCCTTGTGGTCATTGGCCTCATGATGCAGTGTGATACTGGAATATCGTTCTTGCTGTGTTAGGGAAGAAGGCGTGGAGAGACAATGAGACACACCCAGAAGTAGGCCGTGGGCAGCTCTCTGCCGTTTTCTACAGGGAAATCGAGTGTCCCCAGATTGTGGTCTGCAGAGTTAGAACCAGTCCCTCAGGGGTGCAGAGGGGATCACTGCACAAACGCAAGGGCACTGTCACCACCAGTTCTCTGCCAGGGCTGGGTGGGCCTGAGAGTGTCCCCAAGGGTTCACACGTTCAGAGTTAATCTCCACTGATGTACTGAGGCGATGGCACTTGGTGTGACTACAGTTCTTAGAAGTGATTAGGTTTAGATGAAGTCAACAGAGTAGAGCCACCATGATTGAACCTGGAGGCTTTAGAAGATAAAGAGCAACTGCAGGACACACGTACACACATACCTCACTGTCTCATGCCATGTAATATCCTGCATGTCCTTGGGACTCCGCCAGTAAGAAGACAGTCACTAGATGCAGCCCCTCAACCTCAGAGCAGAATGTAAACCAAAGGAACCCTCTTTATTTTGTAAAGTCAGTCTACTTCAGGTATTTCAATATAGCAACAGAAAACGGATTAATATGCACAGGGTGTATTTGAACATTGAAGAACCAAACCCGGCTTGTGCATTACTACTTGTGTATCATTGGAGCACATTTGGGCTTCTCAGGTGGTAGCTTTACACCGATGCAGAACACACCTGGCTGATTCTCCACATTCTGACATATTACAGGTACCACTCAGCGTAGCTTTCAATCTTTTCTACTCACCTCTGCTTTCTTCAAACATCACTGAAATAAATGTATTATGTTTTCTAAGACAGTGGTCATTTCACTCTAGATTAACCATGTTCTTTGAAGTAATTTTAGCTATTAATTATTTTTTATTTACATTCCTGCATCAGTTTTTAACTTCAACTTGGGATTTGAAAGATATATAAATAAATAAAATAGAGCAAGATGTAATTATTTTCTTCAAACTTTTTCCTTCAAATGTGTGAAAGTTTTCTGACATCAGCTTCTCTTTTTGCTTTTTTTTCCTCCGGAAAATATGAAGCACCCTTACCTATGATTTAAAAAAAAAAAAATTGTGTAATTGTAGATGGACCAAATGCCTTTATTTATTTTTACGTGGTCCTAAGGATCAAACCCAGTGCCTCACACATGCTAGGCAAGCTCTCTACCACTGAGCCATAACCCCAACCCTTTACCTACAATTTCTAAGATTGCCTCGGGGTAAAGAATAGACCATTAAAATATAATGTGTTTGGGGTGGGGTTGTGTCGTATTCTTAAAAATCAAAAAGTGTAGATTTAAAGTGTTTTCCCCACAGAAAAGTACTAAGTATGTGAAGCAATGTGCTGAGAGCCACAGCCGAGTCGGAATGGCCCCTGGCATTTTGCCAATAGTATTGGTTGAGAGACAAGCCATTGAGATGATGCTGGATTGATTCGGTTGTGTATTAGACCTTCACTGTCCGCCTCGGCCTGCTACTTTGGAGTTCTCATGGGGATTCCCGGAGAGTTCCCATTGGTTGGGGAAGTGCGGGAGGAGGGATTTCCGGAGGAGGGATTTCCGGTTGGTGGTTCCTGGAGGAGCCGCATGGCCTTTGGGAGAGTTCCCAGGAGCGTGTGTGGAGTGTGCTGGTGGAATTCAGAAATAAAGTTTGTTCCTGCTTCAGTGGCTCGTGATTTGTGCCCAGCCAGACTGCGGCAGCAATGAATATCTAATTAGCACAATGCAGCCATTCAATCTGTATATATATTTTAAAATATCAACTGTACACAATAAATACGCACATTTTTGTCAAAAGGGAAAAAAAATGAATGATTTTAGCTACTCTGTCTTATCACTTTGGTGATAATCTCTTTGAGAAGAGATTTCCCTTCCTCATTGCTGGAGACCAGAAGTTGTATCTCACCATCTAAAGTTGGTTGTTGATCGACTGATTAGTTCTTTCCTGGCTGCTGTTGCTGGCTGCCGAGGTGCAGCCTGGAGGTATCTCCCCTCTGTCCCTGCCCTTCACCTTGGGCTGTGGCAGCACCGGCCCAGCTTAGCTACCTGCTACCAGCTCCAGCCCCCTGCTAGGTTTCTATTTCTTCTGGTCTATAGGGTCTGAGACAGAGGATTTTTTTTTTTTAAAGGCAGGTCATTGATTTCTGATTTACATGCCAGAATGATGCTGACCTCTCCTTGGGAGACTTTTCCAGATAGACAGACAGATGGACACACACATGCACACACAGTACAATTCTCAAAGGAAAAAAGGAAACCTGCCCCCCATGAAGTCCTTTCAGCTCCTCTCACACCTGCCCTGCTCATGGACCCTGCCTGCTCTTCCTTCTTAATTTCCTCTCCCCTGGGCAGCACCTCTGTCTTGGGGTTCAGGAAGGAGGGCTCCGTCCCTCAGCTTTCCATGCTGCCCACCTCATAATGGTGGGAGTGCACACTGTTCTTCTGTGCTCCTACCCAAGGCCAGTCCACTCCTGCACCCCTCTCTCAGGAGGCCCAGGGAGATCCCAGGGGGGGTTCTTGGGGAACACGCCCCAGCTCAGCTCTTTGATATCCCCCCCACAGACTGTCATTCTTCCAAGGTTTCTTAAGATAATGCTCATGTAGATGGAGAAAGGGGTGCAGGCTGCTAGGCCTTATTTGACTGCAGAGTACCCAGGATTTTGTCTGCACTCCTGTCTCTATAACTTCAAGGCATTGGGCACCCTATTGTATTAGTAAGATATTCATCAAACCAGAGTGTCACTACGGTGGGGATGGCCCACTGGTAAGACGCTAAATTCTAACATTGCCGTGTAATTTCCTTGGAAATTAATTTTTCTAGACAATGAGAGGGAGAAGAAAGCGTTACCATTCAGAACAGATTTGCTGATTCTCAGAAGCTCTAGGAATGTCCAGGGCTTATCAGTGCATCGTCTGGCAGATCCTTACCGACTTTCCTGACATTTAGTAGTCTATGTCTTTGCTTCCTAAAAGGACTTCAGCTGCTATTAGATGTCTCTTCATCACATTTTCTGTAATTTCTCTACATTTTGGATGACCTGAATGCTTGTCCTACTTATATCACAGTGTGTTCAGGGTCAGAAAATACAAAAACTTACTTGTATATAAAAGTGATTCTGCAAAGAAGAGTAGGCTTTAGAAAGACTAAAAAATCCCTCAATCCCCAACTTTTTTCTTGTGGGAGCTTCAGTAAGCTGGAGCAGCGATGTGATCAGCAGGTTCTCATGGATGGGAGCAGAGCATATCTGCCCTCAAGCATCGTGATGCAGATGGGAAGGCAGCTACTGACCTTGGAGCTGGAACTGAGTCTTACCAGGTAGATGTCCTGAAGAGTTAGTGGCTCAGATAAGAAACTTGTATTTGGACTGTCCCGAGTCCCTGCCCGGTTACATACCACATGATCTTGGTCAAGGGGCTGACGTGTAAATTGCATTCTGATAGCATCCCCCACCCCCGTGACGTCCACATCATGTGTGAGGGTGCCATTTGAGCCCCTAGGTGCCCAAGGGCTAGCTCAGGCTGTGTCGGCCTTCCCTGCAGGGTCCACACGTGGTACCACCTACTGTGGGAGTATTCTGTGCCCCCTGTCCTGCAGACTTCGTGAGCTACATGGTAGTTATCCAAAAAAAAAAAAAAAACTAGCAAAACTAACATTTGTTTAGTTAAAACTTCTGTGCTCTCAACCACAGAGCTGGAAAGCCCGGAGTCACTGGGGGAGGAAGCGGACAAGCTCTTGGGCGGTGGACCACAGACCAGGGTTGTCCCTCTGGCCTCGTAATTTCTGCGTCTGCAGGCAGCCTGCTGCGGGTTTGTTGGACATAAGCAGCCTGCTAGTCAATGGATCCTTTCTCAGAACCATTCCACTGGACAGAAAGATGCTCTTAGAGAAGAACCTCATACTCAGGACTAGGAGGGGAGATACGCTGCAGTCTCTGAACATTTTGTAAGAATGTTTCTTGATAAATCTCTTTTTATCCACTTGTTTGTAACATGAGAGATCTTGAGAGGCTAGTAGGCATAACTGAATGTACATTTTTCAGAGTGCTCTGCAGGACCAAACGTATGTTATGAGAAAAAAAATTTCCAAAAAAAAAAAAAAAGATTAGGAAAGCCTGGGGTCTATGAATTAAAAGAGATTGCTTGCTTAAAGGGTTTAACAGATTTGTTCTTCTCTAATGTGCTCCAAAGTCTGCAAGAAGGGCAGGAGCGGAGCCTGGCTCCCTCGAGAGCACCCTTCATGGACCTCCTCCCTGGAGCATGCCCGGGAATGGCACCCCTCCCTCATCCTCATTCATACGGGGACCCTGAGGCCCCGATCTCAAAGCAGCTGCAGTCCTAATTTGAAATCTGTGTCCCTCTTCCCTCACATCTAAGTGTGCCTCCAGGTGTCCAGCTTGACAAGGCCCTGCCGGCTCCATAGGAGTGGGGACTGTTTTCTGTGATGTGTTTGGAGGATGATCAAAATCTCTTATGCTGCCCAGTTTCCTTGGTCTTTTAATGTGGCAGGAAAATTAGGTTTTTGATGTAATTATGTTTGATATCTTATTTCTAACAATATAGAGGCCATCTACTCTGTAGGTAGAGGCCTTTTACTTATTCCTAAATTCATCCATCTGGCCCCCAGCCACAGAATTCATTTATAAAAGCCTCTGTGAATCTAGGAAAGAGAATCCCTGTGGACCGTCATTTGCTTGATTTCAGTCATATCAAAGATTCATGGTTGGGAACGGGGAGGTTGAACGTTCCAATAATCAGACCTCAACCAAGCAGTGTGGCTGTGTGAGGGAGTGTGTCTCTGCCACAAAGGGCCACACATCACCCGTCACTTCCATCATGGTGCCTAGGTGTGCCCTGCTCCAGAGGGAACACAGGGTCCTCATTGGGCAGAAGGCGGAAAGCAAGAGACCAAATGCCTCCCAAAGCCTCTCTAATAAGAGCCTTGATGCCACTCAGGACCTCATGTCCTGAAGGCTCGGCCTCTTAGTACTGTCACCTGGTAACACCCGAGTTTCTGAGGAGACACTTCAAGGCATAGTGGACAGTGAAACAGATCTCACATGTAACTCGTTTATCCTCTCTCTAAACTTCTTTCTCAAATAATTCTCCAAATTGCTCTGATACTGACATTACATGGAGTGCAGTTGATTTTGGAGAGTTCTCCTGGAAGGTTAAAGACCCGCAAGCCCCAGAGACTTCCTGGAAGTTTGGACCGTAATCATGTGCACACCCATCATATTGTATTGCAGAAACTCTTCCTGATTACTTTTTTGTTATTTAAAATATTTCCATATCTTTAGAAAAATATGCATATGTGACCCAGACAAAAAGCTCAGGGTTATATTCAGTCTGCTCGTTCACCTTTTCATTCCAGGAAGACATTTCCAGGTTCACCCTCTGATTGATATCCAGCCTGCTGACTTGAAGGTCTGTCATCTTCCTTACTCCTGTTTTCACTGTTTTGCCTTTTTATTTCTATTATTATTATTATTATTATTATTATTATTATTATAGCTGGATAAAATACCTTTATTTATTTATTTTCATGTGGTGCTGAGGGTCGAAGCCCAGCCCCACTGTTTTACTTTTAATTACTCTTTACGCATCCCCCTTCTTTTTCTTTGTCACCACACCCTGGTTTCCCCTTCCTAGAATTCCTTCCCTGGCCTCTAGACCTGGGAGGCTGTGTGAGCCCAGGCAGGTTGAGTTCAAGGATTAGAGGAAATCACTTGCAAAATTCTGACTGCTCAGAAAACAGATGCTCCTTTATTTAATTATGACCAATGTAAGACATTTTCTTGGGATGAAAAGTTGTACTAGCGTAACATCAACTAATTGCATTGAGCTTTGAAGTCTTAAAATTCGTTAAATGGTGAATTGCTTGAGTGCACACAGCGTTTATGGAGATTCATTTAAATTTTTTTATGTGACTTCCTGTTTTGGATAGGTGGTTCTCTCTGGGGGTGAAGTCACACATCAGAGGACGTTTGATAATGTTTAGGTATTTCAATGTGTCACCCTGGTCCTGGTATCTAATAGTAGAGGCCAGGGATATTGCTGAGCACCCGTGAAGCACAGGAGCGGCTCCTACAACAGTCATCCACCCCAAATGTCAACAGGGCAACTGTGCAGAAGGTCTGCTTTAGAAAATGAGAGCACGTGGTGGGGTCTCCGGTCACAGCAGCACCCGGGCTGGAAAACTACCTTTGCGAAATGTGCTCATCGCTGAGTGGTCAGCAGGGGAGCCCGCCTTGCCTGCAGGATACGTGAATCTCACTGTCAAATGAGGAACAACTGAAGTGTCTGAGATGACATTAAAAATAGCCAAGGTTAATGGGAACAAAGTGACCTTTCTTCTCTTTTTACGCATCTTTTCTTCACAATCGCTGCTCTTCAACGTTTCCCACTTTGTTCAGAATGAAGGGGTTTGGCCTCTTGCCTATGACTCATTTGTTCTTAGACACGGTTTTTTTTTTAAATTTTTACTTAAAAGTGGTTCTGAGGCCCCAACCTCAAGCCAGTTGTATTGGCAGCCTCGGCAGAGCCTGAATCCACCGGACAGACAGCCGATTGTCCTTTAAAGCCTTAAATCCCAGCTTGCAAGTCCCTATAAATGAATGTTTTCCTCATGGTGGGAAAATGTCTTATTTAAAACTGCCTAATGAGCTGCCCCTGTGGAGGGAGAGCAGCTAGCCGTCAGCCAGGACGCCGGGGGACGCACTCCCCTCTTTCCACCACTCACGCAGGACTTTCCCATGCTCGGTGTTTTACTTGTGTGCTGCAAACCTTCAAGAGAGGCAGTTCTGGAAACAACATGATACCATGAGCCTGCTACAGCTATCAAGTCGTGGCAGCAGGAGTGGAAATGAATACAACCAAACAATTTATAGAGGGGGGCGCTTCTCAGGGATGGGTTCAGCCTTGCTCCCTGCGGTGGAGTCAGGTTTATCCCGGAGGCCGATGTTTCAGCCTTTGTCCACGTGGACATAAATATCTCAGTGATGACAGAACTTGTGTTTCCTCCAGGTTCAAGTTGGATGTGAGCGAGTCTCTGGAACTTGCTTGACCATAAATAATGCCACAGGAGAAGTGGGGAAGGCTCCGACCAGGGCCTCGCTCCTGGAGGCCAGCCTCACTGGGCTCTTTCCGATGGTGTGTCCTGCTCCCCAGGCTCATGTGCAGGGCCTTCTGTCCTGCGTAGAGCCCTGCACAGCCTCAGGAGTGTGCAGAAAGCCCCACCCATGCAACTGCCCGCCCAGCTACCCCTCACCCGTCCTCGGCCTGCAGAAAGCTCAGTTTGTGAGATGGAAACCAGCTCTCCCCCCCGCCCCCAGGCCAGAGGGGCCTGAGTCCTGAGACCTCTGCAATCTGCTGGAACTCTGTGGAGTCTGTTACAGAATCTTGCAATGGCCACCTGCCCTGGTGACTGCAGCCTGGAGTACCAACAGGGTGGACAGGGGAGAGGCGTGAGGACCACAGGGCACCCAGAGCTCTCCGCCCAGAGCAGCCTCCAGGGAGCGGGAGACCGTGGTTATATTAGAGAGGACATATGAATCAAGGCTAAGTCACATAACCACATCTGTCCAACAAAGTATCATGCGAACGGTGCACCCTGTCTACCTGAAGAATTTCTTTATCCGATGGGATTAGGTTTGAAAATCAGCCAATTTCTGTAATCATTAAAAAAGACAGATCAACCTGAAAATTGTAACTTTCACTGTATCTATCTTTTGGTGTATGAGAGGTTTTTCTTCCTGAAGTAGATATTTCCGTGTCATCATTCTCGAATGATAATAATAAATTACCAACTGTAAATTCCGCTTGCCATTGGTCCTGTGACTTTCAAGTGCCTGTTAAGTCCTGTGCCCCAGCCAACCTCGAAGAGGTGCCCAGACCTCGCCCATTTCTCAATCTTTCAGCTCAGAAAGAACGGAGCTCCTGCCCAGCCTCCTGGCCGTGGCCTCTGCTCCTTCTTTTCTACCAGAGGCTGAGGATTATTCCCAAGGTGGGCAGATCTGGCCAGCGGCTCACACTTTGTAGGACTCTCACCTCTGCAGAACTGTACAGAAATCCCTTCCTGGGTTCTGCCACCTCCTGGTGACCAGCCTTCCCATCCCTGCCCTCTGCTCCCCCCACTCTCCCCTCTGGCCTGCTGCCCAGTGAGCTCACCTCCTGAGGTTTCTGGGGGCCCATCAGCCCTGGGCCCGGTGCCTGGTGTGGAGAGCTCTTCCCCACAGGGGGCGGGCTGCCCCTGGCTGGGGAGTTTGCTGAGAGGCCCCCTCAGGCCTTCCCAGCTGCACCCCATGTCCACGGCCAGTCTCCACCTCTTCACCAGTTTGCACATCACCACCCGATGGGTTAGTGACGTTTCCCACTGGAAAGAGGGTTGCAGTTGGACCCTCAGGACTTACTCCCGACAAAACTAAGTGCTCAATAAATGCCGGTTGAATGGACAAGGCTCTGGATGCGTGAGCTCCTCTCTCACGTTTCCGAAGCTCAGCCAGAACTCAGAATCGGAGGGAAGCAGGCCGCAAGGCTGGGGGAGTCGTCTCCAGGTTTGTATCCTCCCCCTTCCGTTTTCTTGGTCATCTTAGCTGCACCTGCTTTTCAACAACTTTACTGTGGTTTGCACTAACACTTGGCACAAAGAGGGGCCACCTGGCAGGTCTCTCTCCAGAGGAAGCCGCAGCACCATGGATGGGAGGCTAGCAGGGGCCGGGGCAGCTGCAGGGCCTCTTGCCACGCTGTGGGGGCTCCACTCCCCTGTGTGTAAGTCGCACATGCCACAGGAGGACGAGGGACACGCACATGAACCTTTAGATGCTCATCCTCTTTTAAAAGCAAACGTTTTTGTGACTACCTATGATGGTGGGATTCGTGGTGACGTGTTTGTGCACACGCGTAGCACAATCTGGTCCACCTCATTCCTCAGCTCCGTACTGACCATGCTATGAGCAACTGTTTGTTGGTTTTGTTTTGTACTTTCCACATTTTTCCCCATAAAGAATCTCATTAGAAAAAAAATAAATATCACATTTTTCTAGTCTATAAGTTTTGAAAAGACATTTGCCTTCAAATGCTCTAACAAAGATAATTTGTTAACATTACCATTTTATTAATTTTAGGGGACTACCGGGGGGTTGAACCCAGGGTGCTTAACCACTGAGCCACACCCCCACCCCTTTTTATAATTCCTTTAGAGGCAGGGGCTTGCTAGGCTGCTTTAGGCCTCCTAAGTTGCTGAGGAGTTTGAACTCGCCATCCTCCGGCCTCAGCCTCCTGAGTGGCTGGAATCCCAGGCCTGTGACACTGCACCTGTGTGGGCTGAAGCTGAGCTTCTGAAGGTCTCCAGGACATGCCCACCATCCAACCTCAGCGCAAACGCTGGGCACCCCAAATGGCGGAGCTGACTGTGGCACACACTCAATCAGGAGTCCTCCACAGACCAAGGCAGACAGACAGCCCGTCAGAGCAGCACCCTGTGGTCTGAGGACACAGTGACCTCCAGGAACACCCCACCCCTCAGACAAACTCCACTCTCAACGCATCACTTCACACATGGAGCACTTGATTCTTTCACAGAGAGTCACTGTAGCCATCCCACTACCACTGCCGGTAACGTATTCTGAGTTTCGGGTGAGAGTTGTTACTTCACTATTTTATATGTAACTCTTCTAATAATCGGATGAACTGGCATCATCATTTTTCCCATTTTGCCTATAAAGAAAGCTTAGAAATTTTAAGTGACCAGTTCTGAGACCCAGAACCAGGGGAAAGTGGGCCGAGAGCCAGGCCACATACCCTGCCATCTCACGTTATTTAAGAGTGAGCTTTGGAAGTAAGCTACTGGGGTTCATATGTTGGATTAGACTTTACTGTGCAACTTGGAAAAGCTGCTCAACTCTTCTTTGTGGTTTGAATATGAGGTATCTCTAAAAAACTCTTGGGTTGATGCAGGAAGATTCAAAGGTGAAATGGTTAGATGAGGGCTGTAATCGGTCCCTCCTAGTTTGGGTGGACTGACTGGGTGGTCACTGGAGAGAGGTGGGGTATGGCTGGAGAGCTGGGTCCCTGGGGGCTGTCCTGGAAGTGTGCCTCTGACCTGCAGACCCTTCCGCTCTCTCCTCTCTCTGGCTGCCATGAACGGAGCAGCTCTCCTCTACCATGCCCGTCCGCCATGATGTTCCGCCTCCCCTCGGGCTCAGAGCCGTGAACTTGGCTGACCATGGACCAAACCTCTGGAACCATGAACCAAAATTAATCTTCCCTCCTCTAAGTTGTTCTTTTTTTTTTTTTTTAATTTTTTATTGTTGGCTGTTCAAAACATTACATAGTTCTTGATATATCATATTTCACACTTTGATTCAAGTGGGTTATGAACTCCCATTTGTCAGGTATTTTGGTCACAATGATGCCAAGCGATCACACCTTCTGAACTTTGTCCCCCAAACCTAAAATCAGACCGAAAATACTCTTTGTTTTATAGTTTTACAGCCAATAAAGGGCTTAGAAGAGTCACTGCCTAGTTAGCATTCACCAAGTTGGTTATTCCACACGTCTTAAGCCTAAAATGATATGGAAGTGTGCTCCGTCACGGCCGACTCTACACGCCAGGATCGGCTCCGCTTAAGATTTCCCCGCACTCTTCAGGTACTTTTTATCTGAAGCCATAGAAAAGACTCCTCTTTCTACTTTGTATTTTGTTTTCACATTTAAAAATAAAAACTTTCGTGTTAATATGTACCTTTTACCCTGTTTTCCCATACGTAGGCCCGTGTTCTAGAATAAATGTTAGCCCTCAGTCAGGACCCCTGCTGGGCTGCTCTTCTGCTCTCACTTCACAGGTGTCCTCCTGGCTCTGGGCAAGTGGCTGTCACTCAAAAGATAGTCATTAAAATTAATGATTTTGAGAAAAAGAGATGAATCGATTTCCCCCGTTAGAACAGAGATACATTTCATAGCAGCACAGTTCACAATAGCAAGACTGTGGAACCAACCTAGATGCCCTTCAATAGATGAATGGATAAAAAAAATGTGGCATTTATACACAATGGAGTATTACTCTGCATTAAAAAATGACAAAATCATAGAATTTACAGGGAAATGGATGGCATTAGAGCAGATTATGCTAAGTGAAGCTAGCCAATCCCTAAAAAACAAATGCCAAATGTCTTCTTTGATATAA
>NW_026000037.1:2774619-2779743 GCF_001458135.2 Marmota marmota marmota
ATAGTAGAGGATAGGAAAGGCAGCAGAACACAACAGACACTAGTATGGCAATATGTAAATCAATGGATGTGTAACTGATGTGATTCTGCAATCTGTATATGGGGTAAAAATGGGAGCTCATAACCCACTTGAATCAAAGTGTGAAATATGATATATCAAGAACTATGTAATGTTTTGAACAGCCAACAATAAAAAAAAAGAAAGAAAATGAAAAATATAATTATGGAAAGACCATAACCATAACTTCAAATAATCTTTTAAGTTTAAAAACAGTAATTTGATAATGTTGAAGATGGTAAAGTCATTGTTTGAATGGCTCCATTACTGATCATGTCAGAAACGCTATTTAATCCAACTCCATTAAAGCTATTTCCTGTGGGTTCTCTTGATAAATGGTTATAGAAAACACACAGAGGTTCCTGTCCCACCTGTGTTAGTTAAGAAGCAAATGTACGTTGATGGCTTCTGCCTTTTTGAGTTAATTAGATAGTAATTCATCTCCTAATCTGTGAGTCTCAGAACAGAATAGCTATCTGGTTAAATTAAAACTCTATCAGCCACAGATTCCAACCTGAAGGCCGTGCCACCTGCAGCAGCCCCTCCCACATCCTCTGAGGAGCTCCCGCTGGGGAATTCCTGTTAGCTTTAGAGTCTGTGGAGACTGAAGCACCTGCCTCTTTTCCCTTGTAGTCCCTGACGTAGGTGTGTGGGGAACAAGGGGTAGCTTGAAGTGATTTTTTAACACACCTGTGTAAAAGGAAGAAGCTACCGAAAAAATCGATGACTTTGAGTTTATCAAGCTTTAATAGAGAATTTTTGAAAATTCTAGATTTAGGGGCCTAGAGCTGTTTCTTCATCTCTAGGCCCCTAAACAGAAGGGTGGTGAAATTCAGGCCTTCCTCACGCACACCATCTTTCTTCCGATGCCTTTGAAGCTATGAAACAGACCTTTATCATTATTCTTTGGTTGTAAGATTACACAGAAGCTCCTGAGCAAATTATTAATTTTATAGCTTTTTGTCTATCTTATTATTTTCTTTGAAAAACTCATGTACATAATTGTAACTGTAGGAGCTCTCATTTTGCTCAGTGAAGCCATGAAAACAACAATTTTTTTTAAGCATCATTCTAAATCATTTCTCTTACCTTTCCTCATTCAAACTTTTGGACCATTATGTAATATTGAACATTTCAAATTTCCTTTCATTTATTCAATGTAAGTATAATAAATTTAATTTTTCTATCACTGTGATTATTTTTATATATTTTTAAAAACATTTTGGTATTAGGGATTTTTTTTTTTTTTTTGGTCCTGGGAATTGAACGCAGGGCACTTAACCACTGAGCCACATCCCCATCACCTCCTCCTCCTCCTCCTCCTCTTCTTCTTCTTCTTTTTTGAGACAAGTTCTTGCTAATTTGCATAGGGCCTCACTAAATTTCTGGGGCTGGCTTTGAACTTGCAATCCTCCTGCCTCAGCCTCCTAAGCTGCTGGGATGACAGGCATATGCCACCACACCAGGCACAGTCATTATTTTCAAGGCTGGAAATCAAATGCATATTTAGAGGGGTAAATGTTAAACTCACAAGTAAAGTTTCATTTGAAAATATATGTTTTATTATTTAGTAATAATTCAATTCATCTTAATGTATAAAACCAAACCAAAACAGCAGATAGGTTGTATTTTAATTTGTTTTTTATATTAGTATCTAAGCTTTAATGAAGTATGATTGGTTTAACTGTCTGTAAACATTCGTCCCATGATGTCCTCTTCGCTGCATTTGCAAATGTCTTAGGGAAGTTGTTTTTTTTTGTTTTGTTTTGTTTTTTGTTTTGTTTTGTTTTTGTTTTTTTTAAGAGAGAGAGAGAGAGAATTTTAATATTCATTTTTAGTTTTCAGCGGACACAACATCTTTGTTTGTATGTGGTGCTGAGGATGGAACCCTGGCCGCACGCATGCCAGGCAAGCGCGCTACTGCTTGAGCCACATCCCCAGCCCAGGGAAGTTGGTTTTATTAGAGAGTGTGGTTTAAGTTTTTACTGCCCTCTTGCATGCTATGTAGTCTGCCAACATCTAAAGAGAAAATTCGAGGACTTTTCACTCAGAGAGATAATGTGCATGGAGCAATAAAGACTACAAAAAGATTCTGAGAAATTTCAAGGACAAGTCGTGCCAAAGCCCCAAGTGACAGTGGCCCTTCTGTCTCGGTGCACCTGCTTCTGTGCCCGGGAGCTGGCGGCGCCCCTCGCTCCCGTCCTGGCCTGTTCCTGTGCCCAGAGTCAGGGCGCCGGCTGGGGAAAGGGTCCGCTTTCTTGGCTTTCTTTGGGGCAAGACCCGCACCCAGGCTCAGCCAGGGCTGGAGGACGGGGTCAGGGTGCAGACGGCCTCCTCACCCCGAGGCCGGGCCTGCTGGAAGGCACTGGGAAGTGGGGAGCACGGCCCTTGGCTAGGCGGAGCCCAGTCCCCCACATGCGTGCGCGGTCTCCCCTGGGCTGCCTCGTGGCCCTGCTGAAAAGGGACGTCCTTGCAGGGGAAGGTGCCCCGGCGGAGCCGCGGCGCAGACCCGGCGCAGCCTTCCGCAGCGTCCAGGAAGGCAGCCTTGGGGAGGCCGCGCGGGCCAGATGGCCGCCTCCTCCGAGGGAGCCGCTCTTTTCCACCCAGGGCCGCCAACCCTCTGGCGGCGCAGCTTCCGGGTCCCACACCCACACCGGCAGTCCTCTCCCGGGCCGGCTCTGCAGCCCTTCCCAAGTCCTTGGGTCAAGCTCCAATTGCCCTCTGAACTTCCCAGTCTCCCTCATCCAGACTGTTTCTGCGCAGTGGCTCGGGCTGGCCGACCCTCCCCTTGGCCTTTTCTCCTCTTGCTAGATTGCCTGTTTTTTCACTTTGGTCTTTGCAGTGAGGCTCACACTTGTGTGATGGGTTCACACTCCCAACCCCAATAACATAAATGATAATTCAGGCAGAAGACAAGCAAAAATGGCTTGCTATTGTAGACTCGGCCCTTGGACTCTGCAGTGGACCTAGGGATAGCCATCTAGGTGGTCAGACATGATTTTGAGGAATCATACTGTTGGGAGATTGAGTTTAGATCCTATCCATCATTTCCCATCTTTCCTACTGTTTCCCAGTCCCACGGACATTTGGAGATGGAAAGGGGAACACTTGAAGTGGTCTCACCTGGAGCTCATACGTGCGCATCCCAGAATCTCCCACCCTTGCTGCAGAGCCCGGGAGTCTGGGAGGAAAAGACAGGTAGGGAGGAGCAAGGGGCAGGCTCCATCCCCACCCACACTGGGAAGCCCCTGTGTCCTCCAGGGCTCAGTGCCTGGGTGGTCTGCCCAAGCACTTTGCTCCTGGGGCTGTCTCTCCGTGAGCATGGAATGGGGCTGGGTTTTTATTTCCATTTCCAACCCCATAAAAAAAGAATTAAAAGTGACATGCTAACAGTGCGGATGAATTGTTTCTGTACTTAAGGTTTATGTGTGATTGTGATGTTTATGTAATGGAAGAATAAAAAACTGATTGTATTGTTTTTGCTCAATTTTCATATTCAAATAAAGCTTAAATTGAAATAATATAGGTAGAGAGTACAAGTAAGACACATTAAGCTTTTATTTGATCTGCTAAGTGTGTGTGTGTGTGTGTGTGTGTGTGTAAATAATGTAATGTAGTACTTGCTGTTTGTGTGAAAGTAAGCTGAAGGAAGATTTGAAATCCCTTTTCCAGGATATTTTTATGGTCCCTGGGCTGCATCTGCTGAGATTTATTTTTTAATTTTTTTTGTAGTTGTAGATGGACAGCATGCCTTTATTTTATTTATTTTTATGTGGTGCTAAGGATCGAGCCATTGCCTCATGCGTGCAAGGCAAGCGCTCTGCCACTGAGCCACAGCCCCAGCCCCTGAGATTTTTTTTTAATGATAAATTCTGCCTTTAGGCAGGGAAATGGATTCTGAAGACATTTTGTGGAATTTTGTATCCCCCAAACTCTGTGCATTTCAGTTCCAGCATTGAAAGGAACAGAATCACAGAATGGGTTCTCTTAGAGCTGGACTTCTAGCCTTGGTGTCTTCCATGGGTGGCATCACCGCAGGCAGAACAGCATCTCCTGACATTCTTGTTGCAGAGGACGGATGTCACCGATTTTCTGAAGCTCATCTTTTAACTCTCTGAAGCCCCTGGGTCCTGTGCTAAATACCAGAACTAATGATTTCTAGGAGGGCACGAGAAGTTCAGGTCTGTAGTTTTAGACATTATGAGAGTGCTGAAAATGAACATAGACATCCATTCTAAGGAAGGGGCAACTCATGGGGAAGATGCAGCCAGCACACACCCAGAAGACCTAGCATGCTTCCACTGGATGGGCGCAAGCTCCAGTGCACACCTCAGGGGTCAGAGACAGAGCACCGTGGGGTCAGGTTGGAAAGAGGAAATGGCCTGGGTAGATTCAAGCCAAGGAGAACACTACATTCCAGTCAAGCAAGACTAGGAAAATAAACACTCAAAAACCACAAAGACTGTCACAAATAGCAGGCAAATTTTCTCGATAAAAGCAAGAAACCACATTAAAGAATCAAAACCAAGTTGCTGATTTCCATAAGCATCCAGCAGAGGAGTGAGATTTACTGTCTATCATCAGGGGATACGGAAGATCAAGTGCAAGGGTGAGAGGGTGGAGGTGATTCGGGAGACGCTAATGTTGAATAGACGGGGAGAGTGAGGACAGCGTACTGTGCAGGAATCCACTTTAATGCCAAGAGAAAAAGGAAATGATCTAAAAAGTCCTGCAGATAACAGGAGGAGTGTGTGGGGGTGCATTTAAAACCAAACAGTGACCCATCAGGAGCCTGGACAGTCAGAATTATGGGAAGAAGCCCTCAGGTGATGAGGACTTGGGATCCAGGTGACCCTCCTGTGGCGCCAGAGCGCCTCAGCTTTTTGAAGTGGTAAGGTCTGGGGTCTGGGCGTGCTCACTGGGCCTCCCAGCGGTAAGACCTTGAAACCACTGGAGCAGAAGGGAGGAGTCCTAAGTGATCTGAGATCCAATGCATAGTTATCAGAAAACTGATTTTTATACTTGTGCCACAGTCCGGCTCTAGCAAAATAACGGGGGGGGGGGGGG